>NC_061886.1:10000000-10306428 GCF_905147765.1 Vanessa atalanta | reverse complement strand
TACTTATTACCCATAAATATAGCCTTTGAGAGACATCCATTACAATGTTGACATTCTTCAACTCCTCCTTATTAATATGGCCCCAGTACAAAAATGTATAAAAGATAAAGTAGAATACACGCATCAGTTTGTATTCGTTTGTAAGTTATTTACAGTCATAATCTTTAAAAAGCCTTGTTTTTAGAAAGAATATAGAAACTGCGCCAGTGCGGGAAACACATGTCTCAGAAGTCCGGGAAAACAAATGTCTCGGGTCTCTGTCCCACAGATGCAATTTCCTTACAATGACACTATTTTCCTTGACAGCACCTTAAACACATGTAAAATTAGCCCAGATTCTGAACCCGATAACGTTTGGTTTAATTGCTATTCACTGGATGATCTCTAAAATTTATTAATACCTTGTAAATATTAGTAATACTTGGACAGAGATCCCGCAAAGGACAGTAAATAAGTCCGCGGATTAGACGAGAAGAAATCAGAATAAGGATACTTCGTTGGTACCACCGTAAATATCCCATTTAAAATTATTGTAATGACAACTTTTACTTACTTTTAAGCCAATGAAGACATTCGTTTTAAATAAAATAACGAACAAATGAATCCGGAGTTTTAGAACAAATAGATTTTAATTCAGAGATTCATGAATATACATATATATACAAACAAATTATATGTAACAATGAATTCGCCTATACAAATATAATAATAAAGTATTTTAAACTTATAAATGTTTTATAAAAAAATATTAAAATCTGCATACAACAATACACCATTATCGGGTAATACATTTAGACGAGACAAAGATTGGAACAATATCGATTGTTCTGTCAGTGTATTTTGTTTTAGATTGCGGCGCACTTCCAGGAATCACACTACGAGGTCGATAATATATATGTAATACTAACGAAACAGTTGCAAACTGCAATACCTCCGAAAAGTTTTCGCTAAAATATAAACCTTGCGCAAAATTAAAATATACCTACTTACTATATTCAAGTACTCTTACGAGCAGATTTAATCGTCGTTTTACGAGGTTAAATTTAATTTAAACATATCACCGGTTCCGTTTCTAGGTTCTATCGAAGCGAAGACCCGGCAATAAACTATAGTTTCCGAAAAAATATTTTATAATAATCATATACAATTATATCGAAGTATCTTGTATGATAATCAGTGTACTGTACAGTATAACAAGCATTAAGAATATTTCTTAAGATAAATTTAATATGTATTTATTTCATGAAATATACATGTACGAATATATATAATAAATATGTACCAATATTGATGGATCGATTAACGGTGTCAAAGTATATTCATCACAAACATTCTTTTTATATATAATATAGTACGAACTGTTTGTATACATATATTGTAACCATGATAAGAGAATGTAAGGTAAATAAGGCCTTACAGCAAGAGCCTTCACAACGTATATTGTAAATTATTGATACAACAATATACAAGGTAGATGAGTACAAATATTCTTCAAACGATTGTCACGGACAAGAATCAAAATAAAACATACAATTCTACTAATTAGGGTTATGAATTATGATTAGTTCCCGACTCTATTCAATCCAACTTAGACTATTCTTCACGAAAATTAACCTCAGCTCAATCGCAAATGAGGACCAGTTTTTAACCGACTTCAAAAAAAGGAGATTATCAGTTGGACATGTACGTATGTAACATTGCTAGAATAAAAAAAATTCGGCGTGTGTACTGAATTAGGTATATCTTAGACAAATCCGTTTTTGAATTTTGTTTGCGTTTCCGTTCTGTTTCTAATTTTGAAGACGGTTCAATTTTTTTTTTAATATTTTTATACGTATTTATAATTGTTATGATACAACATCGATTCTATTGCGATCCAACTTCGTTGTGTTAGTAGAAAAGGAAAACGGCTGAAACGGGGAGATCGCCAGAACATTGCTTGCACCCGCTCTTGTTGTTCTTAAGACGGCTAAATTTCGTAGTGTAAATAACAATAAAAAAAAAAGAACACAAATAGTGGAAGTAGAAAAAAAATTATTAACAAGAAGAGTTACGGCAAATGTTTGCCAATATATAGACCGATTTATTTATGTTAAAAGCATTAATAAATACGATACGTTACTCAATACAAGATAATATGTATTAGCATTCGTTGATTATTAGGCAAAAAAATATTTAAATGAAACTGTATTTTATTCACGTACTTATGCAAATGAATTTATACCTACTAACATCATAAAGAGATAAAAAATAATTATTTGTATATTAGGGGGTAATCTGCGGAACCAATACAAATAAAATTGTCGCTGGTAGAAGAAGGAATGCTACATTATTCTGTGCTATTGGGTATTAATTTTATTGATGTCATATCATTTTCTTTATAAATATATTGTACCATTGTAAAGCCGTGGACGGGGAAAGGGGGTTTTAGGTAGTAACAATATTATGTATACAAAGCTATATTAATATTATAAACGTGAAAGTAACTCGGCCTGTCTGTCTGTCTGTTGCTCCTTCACAATAAAACCACTGAATCTAATTACATCTTGAGAATCTAATATATTTCAGGTACATTCAGTTTATGTATACGTTACAAATGTGAATCTCATTTTCTTGAAACGATGTCCTATAATATATATATTACTAAATGCATATGTATGTTTACACGGTACATAAACCTAAAAAATATATTTTTTTACACTTTTTGTTTGTCTATTTGTTCCGGCTAATCTGGAACGGCTGGACTGATTTTGACGGGCCTTTTACTGGAAAATAACTGATGTAATAAGGAGTAACTTGGGCTACTTTTATTTATATAGTCCCGCTGCAATGTCCAAATACTGTCCAGAACAGCGCGCAGCCCTCGCGCCGCCGCCACGTCGGGTGCCTCCCATCAACGACTTGATAACACAAAAACGGCCTAATAAAGAATTACTAAGGTATAGCAAAATCTGCGAACTGAACAATAACTTTTTTTGTTAAATTCAAACGCGCACGAAGTCGCGGGCACAGCTAGTTGAATATAAAATTCAAGCTGTACGTAATGCTGGCGCATTGGCTAAGTGGAAGTCATGTTTAATCGAAGGTCCCTAGCGAAGTGCAAATCCAAGGTCACAGAACATGATGTAACTTGTACAACAATTGCGAATAACATAAAACACGAGGCTGCGAAGCACTAGACATAACGCAGACGAAATCGATTGCAGTTCGTACATTGTTATCATAAATTAATTCTATTAAAGTTGAAAGATATTTCGCGGTACATAACGCCCTCATTCCACTGTAATGTTCCAACGTCTGTCTGATAACGGGAATTACGATGCTACTTGAAGTTAAAATAGTTTAATAATGTATAAATATATTATTTATATACTAATTTAATGCCGAAAATTAATTAACTAACATTATAAAAGCCTACCGGGTAGTTGTCTACCGATACCGGGTAGTCTGGGCGGGTTTGCGCAAAGTGACTCATCACTTTTTCCACCATCAAACACCAATACTATGTACTGTGTTCGGTCCGTTTTACCCGATATAACATCTTAAAATTCATGTTTGACAACGGTTTGAAGGATTACCAATTAAGTAGCACCAGGAGTGGTTTAGCTAGGTAGATGTGGCTTGCCGGTCGACAGCCTATTGGCAAAGGTGACTTTAGACTATCACGTGGCCCACTCATCACCCTTAACAGAATAAATTAAACCAGAAGTAAAATTGTAATAAAATCGTTTCAGTCATATATGCGAAATAGTTAAACAGGCGAACATTGTATATGTAAAATCTGTTTAACATAATTTAAATCTATTATTATTATTAATTTAAATCAAAATTAAGAGTATTCTCACTTGACGACTTAGTCTAAATAAAATATCAATCCAGTTATAAAACGACGTATGAACCATATACAAAACTATTCAAAGTTAACCTTTTCGAAACTTATTTTAAAAATGGTAACCAACTATGTATGGTACATCACACCGCGTCGTCACTTTATAAAAAAAAACTATCGCTCCACATATCCATAGCTTGCCATACAAATGTTATACCAGCTTAACTCGTTCGACAAGATAAGGCCTGCGGTTGACAGAACCGAGTATGCGGTCTCATGCTTACCCATTTAGTAGAAATAGAACTTTAGGTACCTACATCGTAATCCATAGTGTGACAACGTACCAATTCGATACTTTTGCCGGTTATGTTTCAGCATTGTTTTGATTTCGGCTAGGACCATTGTTGTTTTTATGAGGTCAACGTAGATATGGATGTACGTATCACAAATCGAAATTGAATTTTTTCATATTTTATATAGATAGGTATTTGCTCGTTACTAAATGTGATCGAGTATTTTTATCTTATTTCCTAATGTGAAATACACACACATACAAATACGAATGTTATGTTTTCGTTCTGAACATTTTATTTTTAATCAATGTTAAGAAAAGACGTGTTATCTGTGTAGAAATAGAACGGTTTGAAACGATAAAGCGCGCCAATCTGCAGTCACCCTACTCGATGTTTCTTATCGTTATCAAAAGGAAGGGCAACAGGGCGACATATAGTCTGACACTTTCCCGGACGTGCGATCTTGGACACGAGATTAGGATCTCGTAAGTTTATATTATATTCATGTCTATAAATAAATATATATATCTTAAATTGCTTTCCATACCTCTCTAGAAAAAAAGTTTAGGAAACTTATGTTGTTAAAAAAGTTTTTACTTATTTTTTATATCAAATAGGTACGTGGGCTGACAAACAGGCCACATGATGGCCAGTGGTCACCCGTAGACATAGTCAAAACGTTACTAACATAGGAAGATGTTAGGTTTTTTGTTTGGTACTTGCTCAGAGGGACTCGCACAAATCCTTGAGTAAATTAAAAAAAACTTACAATCAATATTAAAAATAATAATTAAAATCTCTCTGCACCGTCTGCAATTTATAATCTAGACGCGCGGTAGCGTGTCAAGCCAAGTTCATGTAAAAGAACTGGCGAGCAGCACCGTGTGTAATATTACACGAAGCATTAGGAGCCACTTTTGATACCCTAGTATTATTATTCAAAGTATTAACATTATAAATGCGAAAGTAACTCGTGACACTTTCACGGCTATACCGCTGAACGATGATTGTGATGATGATGATTGAACCCCATGGAAGGACATAGGCTACAATATTATACATAAAACCTACGTGATAGACAGACAGATAGACAGTCAATTTCAAAATTTATAATATTAGTATAGATTTTCAACGCTACTGCAATGTTGTTAAGTTAGAAGTTGTAGAAGTTAGTTTGGATGGTAAATCCGCGAAATATGACTTTAAAAACAGACCCTAAACAATTTTTATAAGTAGGGCCGAATAAAACTTTTGATACGTCAATAAAAAATATTAAACGCTTAAACACCGGCGCGGAATGTAATCTACATCTACCGAGAAGAACCGGCAAGAAACTCAACTCTAAGCTTTAATCAACCTAAAATAACTTCCTTGTTGGGACATCGAATGTGCAATACTTTCGATGATCGATGATCTTTATAATAGATCATTTTTTTTCTTTAGAAGCTGGCACGTAAATCATATGACATTTCTCTTTCTCTTTAATATAACTTGAAGCATAGATAGATAAGAATAGATGTCCTAAGCTGATCACAAGTAACTTTTTCCAAATCCAATAAAGAATTACACGTATTTATTTATAAATAATTTTTATCATATGTGACACGTGACTCTCCGACAAGGATATATAAAAATAATATCGTTCTCTGAAGCCTAACAATAATATGTATATTAAAATATTTGTAAACCTAAAACGCTCTGTTCTAATCAGACAGTACCGTTTAAAGAATTCCTTGTTTATTACCTTCAGCGGTGAATTATTTTCAATGAAATGGGACCACCCTTGAAGTATTCTTACCCGAGTCGATAAAAAAAAAGGATCAATAATATCGATACAATCAATCGCAAAGGGATATAATGTACACAAAAAAACAGCTATTGGTAACTTATTCTATTTCAGGTCTTTGATTTTTTGATTTCTTGTTCGCTCAAAACTTTCAATAATATACATAATTATAGTATTTTGGCTTCAATGTAAGAGGTTAATGTCCCATTGCTGGGCTTAAAGCCTCCTCTAGTTTTAATGAAAATTCGTTTTTGATTATTTTTAACGTATTTAATTGTTTGTCTTATTATAATACAGTGATGCACATATTATCGCGTTTCATATGAATTCCTTTTAAGTGGAAACAATAAAAAAAACTCGAATTAAGCGTAAAGCTTGTAATAGGAGTTATGACAATAGCCCAAGGTGTCAAATTCAGGCTAACGACTTTCACATCACTAGACGACCAGTAAATCGTTGACCTATTGAAGACTATAAAAAATTAAAAAGTTTTTATTTGTTTTTGTTGCTAGTGATTTCGTAGGATTCTCCATGCTTATCGCTGGTTCCTTGAGATTATGATGACAAAGGAATGAAAAGTACAGCCGTATTACGCACACATTTATGGACTATATAGCTCCCCTGTTTATTTGGATCGTTTGCGATCGGAGGCGAGTACATTATTTTTATAACTGTAGCCTGTCCAAGACGTTGCATGTGATTAATATGTGGGTAGAATTATATTCGAGGAAAAATAAATACTAAACGACAGGCCTGTAACAAAGGATCAAATTTGTATGAAACAACTTACAAGGAAAACGTATAGTTAATTGATATTTGCATTGTAATTAAATGACATTATCCTTTAAACGTCTATCCACGAGGCGAACGTTTATCGAACATAATTAAACATTACGTTGATTATCGCGTGCACAGTTGTAATCGTTTCTTTATTTGAGGTCTGGTTACGAGGGTGTCGTCACGTAGGAATATCGACTCTGTGACTCACTGTTACGTGTTCGCAGATATATTAATTGCAATAAACGCAGTTATGATGAAAGTCACGGTTTTATGACGCTATGTTTGACTTATTTCAAAATGACTTATTCTCTCAATTCTTCTTACGAATATTAACCGACAATTGCGGGTTCATATCCAAGGAAGAATTAGTGAATTGTCATGCACTAATCAATAGTAATATAATACAGGTAAAGAGTTTGTTTTCTCTGGAACCGCCAGTCGGATTTGAAATAATATTTCTACATTTGACAGTCCAATTATTTATTAGCCCAGCGGAGTATAACTACAGGCAAAAGGAACAGCACGTTTCCCAAGTTTGGGGGGTGCAATGACGATGCAAGAAATCGTTAAAAAAAATATGGAACCAATATTTATGGCGATCCACATAATATCAGGTGGCCAGTACATCATATTCTATAATAACAAAATGTGTCTTAATGAATCTCATGCTCATTGGTAAAGAAATACCCCTTGGAGTAAACGCGTTGTATAAAATCCACTCCCGTCATGGCTTAATAGTGTAATAAGTTTTTAGTCAAACATATATAACATGACTCATGTAATGTACATGAATATGACTAGAGATAAATATGAGTTCCTCTCGGTAGAATCTACTTTCCAAACCGGTGCTAACGTCACATTAAATTTAATTTTGTTTTATGACGATTGCGATATCTTTGTATGATCTTGCTTAAATGAATTATTATACGATTTCCACTAAGATAAATAGAAGAAAAAGTCATATTATATAATTCAAATATATATTCAACCTATATTTATAAGATCAAAATATCAAAAAAATTGGGACAAATCCTCATATAACCTTTAATGAAACTAAGACTCCTAAAACACATACAGCACAATATAACACACTACAAAACGTACGCACACGTGCGTAAATGACCTTCGTATATGACGATCAATTTGAAATCATCGATGTAAATACATATTCGATTGCATTTCCTTCATAAATTTGACATTACGAACAAAAATTATTACCTACGTAGTAATTTGTTAAATTATTTATCGTACCAGAAATAAAACATGTACAAAAAAAGACAATTGTGAACTGGTATGAGATGGTTCTTAATTTAATTTAAATATTTAATCCGTAGTGCCTTTTGATAGTAGCCGCATACTTATTTTTAATACTTATATGGAAAGAATACCACACGGTAGGTCTATTCTACGGTTTGAAGGGTGAGTGAGCCAACTACAGGCACAAGGGACATAACACCCTAGTCACCAGTGGCGCATTGGCGATGTAAGAAATGTTTAATATTTCTTGCAGCGCCATTGTCTATGGGCAGTGGTGACGACTTACCATCAGGTGACCCATTCGCTCATCCGCCAACCTATACCATATTAAAAATGTGCCACCACGTGCTTTTCCCAATATTACGCAATCCAAGCGAACGAATTTTTTGTATATACATATATAAATTGTATTTATATCAGCAAACGAATACGAGACCTCATCATTTCCTGAATACCAATAATTAATCGTTCCTATTAATTAATTCGTAACAAGTTATAATCTAGCCACCTATCTAGGAAGTTATATCATTAACTATATTAATTGGTAGATATCCAGTGTCCCTGACTCGTGGGGTCAAATGGAGGTTCTGACGTATACATCCGCGTGGTTCCAAGTAACTAACAATTCTTACTACAAATTTTCTACGAATCGCTAAGAAAAGTGTTTCAAATCGGGACAGGTCTATGGACACCGCCATGAATCAGGATTAGTACATGTTATTTGGAAAAAATACCAAATATTTTAAACGCATATAAACGAGAACAAAAGTGTTATTGATTTAATGTTATTATAAACTTTAAATTTTGGTTAAAACGTAAATAATTAAACAGGAACGACGATGGTGAGATTAATCCCCACGAGAACAGTTACGATTTATATTTAATTATATTCTCATTCATTGATCATAATGTTGTATCGACATGATATGTTTGCTGTGTAAATTACATATAAACACACTCTGTGTTAGAATTGAGTCAATAAATACGTTTTCTATATCGTGAAGCACATCATTGTTGAAGGATTTTTTTCAATTTCCTTTACTTTATGGGACCAGAAAATTACGACGAACTCAATGATTTTCGTTTAGAATGCAGAACAGCCACCAAAAGCTGTATAATATATATTTTAAAATAAAAGTACAAAATTATCATAGAAAGAAGCTAAAACGTAAATTGATAAAATCGGTACTCACCCTCTTGTGAAATTTATTGGAGTCGTATGACCTCTCCGCGCAGAGGTTGTATATCTTATAGTGATCTTTGTGCATCTGCTCCAGGAACCTGTAGACTTCATCTATGTGATTCCTGTAAACTCCCTCCAGCTTCTCAGCGGGAAAACCCATGGCTATCAGCCTATCTGTTATATCTGGTGTCGACGTTAAGGAAATATCGAGGAAATTTTGTTTAAAAAAATACATATATAAATAAACACATCAATTAATTCAGTCCAAGGTTACGATAAATGCAAATACAGCAGTAGGTAAGAAGTTAAACACAACCCATATTTGATTCACATGATTTTTTTACCAAACGTGTGAATTATATAATAACAAAACTCGAGAATAGCTTTGAACATAAACTATAACCTGTGTTTTAGATATTAAATATTATAATTAAAATAATTTAAAATAGTACAATACACTATACTATATCAGACGACACTAAAATACAATCTATAGTAGGAACCAAGCATTTAATGATCGTCAACCACGTATATAAAAAAAGAAAAAATCATATCTTCCGAACTTTTTCACCTATAGTTATTCCCTAGGTAACATTTTAAAAATATCCTACTATTAATAGAAATACGAATGTTGGAAGTTTGTTACTCTATCACGCTCGAAAGGCTGGACGAATTTAATTATGGCATAGAGCCGAGATGTGGTTAGAACGCGTGCATCTAACCGATGATTTCGGGTTCAAACCCAGGCAGGCACTACTGAAATTTCATGTGCTCAATTTGTGTTTATAATTCATCTCGTGCTCGGCGGCGAAGAAAAACATCGTGAGGAAACCTGCATGTGGCTAATTTCAACGATATTCTGCCACGTGT
Organism: Vanessa atalanta; assembly: GCF_905147765.1. Taxonomy (NCBI): domain Eukaryota; kingdom Metazoa; phylum Arthropoda; class Insecta; order Lepidoptera; family Nymphalidae; genus Vanessa; species Vanessa atalanta. The sequence goes on along the minus strand of NC_061886.1, from coordinate 10,296,430 downwards.
GTATTCCACCAACCCGCATTGGAGCAGCGTGGTGGAATATGCTCTAAACCTTCTCCTCAAAGGGAGAGGAGGCCTTTAGCCCAGCAGTGGGAAATTTACAGGCTATTTTTTCCAATTGTTCTTAAATAAACCAAACCAAAACCCAAAAAAATATCCAGCAACCACCACCTTAACATAAAATGTCGTAAATGAAAATTGCGAAAATATTATTAAAATTATCTGTGTACTCTTTCACGGCCTAAATACTAAACCGAATTTGATGAAATTTAGTATAAAACAAGTATGAACCCTAAGAATGGACATACGCTTCTTTCATGCCTAACACCGACGATCTACCCCGAGCGAGCGCCAACTAGCACTAACATAAAAATGACGATATTTTTTATCGCACGACGCAAGTCACATGGTTTAACAGTTAGTAGAACCGTTTGATGCTACCAGTGACTTCGCTTCGAATAAACTAGTTTCAACTTGAGCCAAACTATTCTTATCGATGGCGATTTTTTTACACAATTTCCAAATTTAAGCAAACTGACGGCTCTAAAAATAATCCCGTCTCTTTTGCACATGTGAGCTTAAATAGATACAAAGTGATTTTATCCTGTCAATTAGTTTAAAGAGGTATCGTGTACAACACTGTCAGCTACATAACATGTATAAACTATATAATCTGGAGAAAAATTCGAAGAAATTGTTAGGTATACGTATAGAATTAAAAAAAAATTGCGTTTAACTCTTCAAATACGCAAGCTTCCGAAAATCTCGGACAATCATTAAATTACAAATCAAAACATCAATGTTATTACCAAATTTTTACGCTAGCTAATCTCTTCTCTCTAATATTGATGAATATTTATTTACTAAGCTGTATCTCGGAACGACCTTCTCGAAGCTGACTTAAATCAGACCAATTGACCGGATAAATATTATTATAACAATACGAATAGCAAATCTAATGACTTTAGAATTGTTAAATTTAATTTCAATTTAGTTTTGCTTCATTAAATTGATTCCAGAGTAAGCTTCAAGTAGGTTTCTGCGGTTAGTTTTGTATCGTAGAGACATAATTAAATCAACGAAAATAACAACAATTGAACTTGTTTGTGACTTTTTCAGTTTACTTAACCGATCCTCATTGAAAAAATTACATAGGGTACCAAATAACTGCATCTTTTTTAAACGCGGGCGAATTCTAGTATACGATTCAAATAAAACCTATGATATAGAGTTTAAAGTAAGTATATCAAGCATACCAGCAGCTTAATCTAATAATAAAATATGGTGACATAATTAAATCCTTTATGGCTAAATTTAAGACAAAAAACGCCCGCCGAGTTTCATTCGCCGTTTCTTTTTAGATATATTTTGGAACCGGTGGTACTTTCTGGTGGTATTTTCTACATTCAATAAGTAATAATAATAAGTGTTTATTTTTAACGACAAATAATATGATGGGTGGATGACGTTGCAACAAATATCTTAGTTGTAATTCATATTATTGAGAATTATTCCTTAAAGACAGAGGAAAATTCAATACAAAATACAACGAAACTACTTTAGTGAATAAACTTAAATACATATTATATATTCAAATAATTAAAATTGGATTTAAGGTAAACACATAATTTTGTCTAGAACAGCTCAATCGCACACGACGTCATGACATTGTCCAAGTAATGTTTGAGTCGATGACCGGACGATAGATTGCGACACATACAATACATACATACATCTAAATGATGAAATGCAAAATTATGGAAAGTCTGAGGGACAGATAAGATTTAATGCAAAATTTATATCGAGAACATTTAAACCGAGTACGTCCGGATGCGATAAATTTCAAATTGTTACAACAATCCACTACAAGATAGTAATGGCTACATCAAGGACGACAACTGGAAATGAACAAATAGACCTTCATTAGTACGCTACATTACATGTAAACCAACCTTTCACAACTCAAAACTTATACGAGATTTATTTATTCAAGCTTATGATATATAAAAAAAAAAACTTTAGATATTATATAAAATATATTCCAGAGTAGTGGTAGAAAAAAAATTCCTCAGAAAGTTTTTTTGCATTTCATAACAATTTTAACAAAATGCTATTATTGAAATCTAATTAACATTCTAACTGTATTTGGCACATCTCCACACGATCTTCCGGTTTTATGATTAACAAATATAATATATTCAAATTTTATTTAACCAGTTCTACTAAATTTCCACTTGGCCAACAAAAGGTCGGAATTATGCTTTTGTCGTATATCCTTGTCATGTATCTCTATTGAAAATAATTTTACTTGAGTCTGTTTTTAAAAAACAAACCAGAAGTCCCCACTTCACGTTATCGACGTTTATATCTCAGTTTTATTTTAGTGAGACTTTAAGCATGTTTATATTTTTCTTCGTTACGTATATTTCAATGTAATTAATTATATTCTGTCAAAAGTCGTAACGTATTGTCTTTGTGAATTTTTGTCACTTCATTCAAATTATTGACTTAAAGACTGACAATTAATTAATGTTAATTTTTAGTGCCATTGTCGATATATCAACTGATTATTTTAAGGGACTCTTTACATTGCCGTATTTTGATGTCCGAGGAACGTTTTCTTTAACGACGGGCACGGTACATACTCGAAACTATTAAATATCATTACTTTACATCGCAAAACTTAATACAGGGGTTTCTAACACAAAGTAATAACTCACTCGATTAGTAAAAGTTTTTTTACTTTAAAATTTGGGTTAAAATAAAATTAGCATTATTTTTTAGTTATTACTAAAGATTCAGACAAATTTAAGTCAATTAAAGATTCGTGACAAAATCTGACGGTCTAATGTCCATTCGCATAATTTTTATCGATAGTTGAAATCTATTTCACAAGTCCTCCAGACGTTGTTAACATAGAAAAATTAATGAAGTTGAGAAATGATGGCGAGGATGTGACGTAACACATCTAGCTGGAATACGAAATTAAAAAAAAAAACTGTAAATGAGAACCAACTTTTACGTTGACCAGACAAATGGATTGGCATGACATGAAATGGCTATTATGAGACAAGTTTTCTGATTTCAAAAGCAACTTTTAAGTAACGATAATCGTATTTCATAGATAACATTTGGCCATAACTGTCAAAATGTATACTAAAAATATCATATTGAAATCTATTCAATTTGTTTTTGTCTATTTTATAAATATACAAAATCAACTTAAATAGATAGAGAAATATCTTATGAGAAACCAAAAATACTAGTTACTATATCACGCAGGGCAAGATCCAAGAAAGACGAAGTGTAGGTCGAAGTAGAAGATCTTGGCTAAACAACCAACGCCAATGGTATGAAAAAAGCACCAGTTCATTATTCAGAGATTTCCGTGGCATGGAAGATACAAGTTGCCTCAATGCTCACCGAACTTCGATAGAAGATAGCAATTTAAGAAGAAGAATTTTATAAATGTTCATAAGTTCATAAAGGAGAGTATGACACTCGATGTAAATCTGAACTACAGCTGAAAATATGACATTATTATGGATTCATTTCGAATAATTTACAAAGCAAAACATTTAAAACACGTATAGGTCAAAATATTAATGTATTTACTTTAGTTTTCAATCGTGCGATGTAGAGTTGATGGTTTAGTCATGAACACGTAGGGTCGTTGCCGTTAATTTAATTATTTTCGTAGAATCCTCGGTGTTTGCTCGGGGCGCCACTAAAAGGTAACTTGAGCGCTAAAACGAAAGTGACAAAAGCTTTTTAGTTATGCTAGAAACGTTGAGTGCTACTTAAATTTGTATTGCGTATTTGTATTCAGTGGTCTGACAAGATTTGTTTAAGTAAACTCAGACCGAGCTAATCTTGGGCATGTCTAACTACTATCATCTAAAACGGCGCTATTTACCTCGACGCTGCTTGAATAACAATGAATTTGTTTTCGCAAGATGCAATTTGTGAAGTCGACTTCAATTAAGGTACTCAATTATGTACTTGCACAGCTTAGACCGCTAAACTAATGGCAGTTACACTTGCAACTCAAGTAACATTACGTGATGTGGCAAAATATAGCAGAGGTTTCTTGAGAAATATACCTTCCATTCATACTATATGTTGAATTTAAATTAAAACATAATAAGCACGTAAAACACATATTTAACGGTAGTAATAAATTTTATAAGTATCATATCAAGACTAATGAAGATATTTTATAGCTTTTGTCATATTTGTTGAGTAAATCATTCGTAAATTAGACGTACGTTAGAGATTGCAACATGCAAACCGCTGCCTGTCAACGCTGTAGAAATCTTAAATCTCATCTCATATAGAATAGTTAATGAAGATTTAATAAATTCAAGATGATTAATAATGATCGATTTAAGTTAATCATTCACCACCGATAGCTTTTATTTAAAATGAGACGTCTTTAAAATGAATATTTGCCATCAACATAATTTGCTATCAAGAAGCATTACATAGCAAATCTTGTGATTTATATATTTATTCCGTCATAAATCAAATTCAAACGGAATTAAATTAATTTATATAGCGGTAATTAACAAAAAAGATATCATATTTTATCGAAATGGTAAATAACAGATCAAATAAAATTAGTAGTTGCTAATAGTGAATCGTTCGCATACAAAGGAATTCACAATAGCCGACTTAAAAGGAAAGTGCAACAACCCAAAGAAATCCAATTACAATAAGCAAACTTCGCTGACTCACGTCAAACAAGCGGGGATTATCTGCAATTATGTAAAATGCCGATGCTATACACAATGCAATTTAATAATGTCACCCCAAGTGACCTACATGCTTAATAAGTAACTTTTACTGCAGACTTTCGTCTGGACTCTGACCATGTGAATTAATGTTATGACTGACTTCAACTGGTACTATCTTTTGAACGTTCTACTTTCAAATAAATGTAATGTATGATGTCGCATTATTTATAAATTCACAACTAAAAACAGGCTAAAAGCAGTTTCTTTTTCGGTTGTTATGCTAATATAACCACGTCGAATATTTTGAAAAACTTTAGAGTGCAAAATTATAAAATTAATCATAACCATTATGTCTTGGATGTCACAAGGAATTAGTTACTTTTTGCAGAAGATAAAAAGTTGAAACTTGAAAGATAATTGCGAAATCTCGAACTTGTTTTAATTTAACTTTAAGCTTTCTACTCAGAAGACCATAATATCAACCCAATGAAATAGTTTATCCTGAAAATCTTGGCAGCGAACGAAAACGGTCTTAATTTTATTTGGGTGCTCAAATATTAAAATGTAATCTTGCCAAAAATCTTTAGTAACGTAGATAGAACATATATCTCTGTAAGATTTATAGGATAAAACTAAAAAGCCCGTTCATTTTGTAAAACTGAGCAAAAAAATATCGTGATGAAATAGGTATCTCTATGTATATATAAGTTTTTTTTATACCATTTATAATTCGCAGAAAGACAAAAATAATTTAAGAAATTCGTTGCTTTTTTTCAAAGACCTAAAACTCATTAAGCGTAAAAAAAAAATATACAAATTAATCTTTAATCAAACTTGAGATGTTTTTGAATAAAACTAGTTCTAACTTCTATCACACCCTCAAAACTCGATAGCAAAACGGTAGCAAAAACCAAACCTGATTCACCATAGCCCAAGGTGATACTATCAGAGGATTAATGAAATCAAACATTAGGTTATAGCTCTGTGAATCGCAACAGACTATAAAACTTAATTAAGAGCGAGCACAGCCCAGTTATGTAAATCGTTCATTGTTGCTAAGCGCGTTTAATTTCACTATTGAAATAACGACCTTGAGATCGTTAAGTGTAGCTTTATTACAGAGTGCGATGCCCGTACCGACGAGCTGTGTTGCCAAGTGCTTTAACTTTATTTCTCGACAGCATATTTGTATGAACGAGGTTCTTTTTATGTACATTTTCACCATAGTTTATACAATGTTAACCGATGAGGAATGAAAGTTCGTAAGCGATTTCATTACAATGTATGGTTTATCATATTTTATTTCACGTATGCTATGAAGTATTTATTCGCTTTTATATTTGGAAGGTTATCGCTTTAATGACAATAATACTGACAATTTAGAATTACAAAGATACTGCACGTGCCAAGCATCTGCCAAATATTTGGCTGCAAAATTGATATCTAAGTGAACACACGTTTTGTATCCATTTATAGAATCAGGCTCGAATCAGGAACATAAGGAATTCTGATAAGTATTTTTAAAATGAATACTTATATTTTCATATATTATGTGTTCAAATGTCATTCAAGTTTTTTTTTTAGTTATAAAAATATATTCCCTAAAGTTTTTGAATACTAGTTCACAACAAGTGTATCTCATTTCTCCGTCGCAAGTACTTACTGTCATTATTTGCCATAAAAATAAGACTTTAATATGAATCGTAAATATCAATTTAAATTATAATTGAAATATTATATTCAAATAATCGTAAAAAAGCATATAAAGAACATAATCCACAAAATATTACAGTAAAGGGTTTATCCGGTACGACAATATTTGACATAAATTTCAAGAATGTCTTTTTTAAGACTAGTTCCAAAAACGACATTAGTTAATACCTCCCGCTGTACCACGTTGAAGATCGACCTTGGGTCGAAGCGTGACCGTAGATTTAAAGAGGCTACAGAGCACATAAGCCATAGACGTGGGAGATTTATTATTTATGAATTTCTGTACATCTGTGAATAAAATAATGAAAAGTGCGTTAAGCTAAGTATAGTTGGTTTGTTTATTTGTTCGCCAGTACTTTTGAGTAGTAAGGCGAGTTAGATTTCAGTCTCTTAACCATTGCGTATGTTTTAATAACACATTATAATCTTAATAATTCACGCTAAATAACAAGCTACTATATTCAATCCATAGGTAATAAAAAAATGTATTTTTTCAAAATCCAGAAAAAAACTTAAACGTGTTTCTTAACGAAAATCTGTTTTCATGGGCTCACATTTGGGAATCATAAATCATTTTTATTATAACATATGATACGCTTTAAAGTTCACAAAAGTATAGTTTATTTTTCATAAATATATGTTACACGAATAGTCTACGTTTCTGTGCGTCTGTGATTACAATCCTTTAGTTGAGGATCGACGTAACCTCAAATGAATTAAACCAGTTTTTTATATAAATAAATTATGCCACTCGCGGCAGTTACGATCCGCTCCAAGGTTTCAGAAGTTTGTACTATTTTAAACCATTAAGTATTGTGTAAAGACACTTTACTGCTAATGGACAGAGCAAAGAATTAATCATGTTGCCATGACAACGGAATTTTATATTCAAACATTTAGTTTACTAGCTTCATTTTACATTTATACATCGGGGGGATAATTGAAGAGTATTTCATTTATTGGCATATAAACTTATGCGATTAAGCTATTTTTATATCTAACTAGCTACCCTTAATAGACAATAATAGGCGTAATAGGTAGAGTAAAGTTTGTTCTGAAGGACAAATAGAAGAAGAAAAATACTTGTTCATTTCAGTTAGGAACCTTCTCAGGCGCACGCAGAACAACACCAAAGAATGATTAACAGCATAGAGAACAAACTTACAAACATTAACTTTCGATAATTAAGACTCATAGACAATCAATTATTTAACTTACAAATATCTAATCTAGATGAACATTTGTGTTTCAATGTTAGTTAATAAAGAACTATTCCATCGAAAAGTTATAAAGAATTCCATATCGTAAAATAGGGCAAGGAATGAATTTATCATTTTATTTTTATATAAAAAGTTATATTTTCATTTACGCCTAGCGACGTGGAATGATAACCACTATTAAATATATTAATTAAACGTAACATAAGCTAATTCGAAACAAATGTAATGCAAATTCAAAGCAAATTAATTAATTGAGGTCCGTGTGAACATAATTAAGACTGTATATTGTAAACATTTATAACATATTATACACGTGTGCGAAAAGTAATAAATACGATCCTTTTTAAAGAATAAAGAATCTTACTACATAAATGACCTTTATATTATCCGATTATGTTTTGCAAATCAACATTTTATTTTACAATACAAAAACATGTCATTCACACCCGTCACTTCAATAGTCTTAAAGTTGGTGGAACTTCGAAGCGTAGTACTTTATTTATAAGGAATATAGTTATATATATATAATTTTTCATTGAAACGTTCAGCATCTTCTGGTAATATAAGTATATTGGTCAAGTATTTTTTAAACGAAAACTAAAACGTGCTAAGTATTGTATATGAATTTCCCACAACCGTTTATACACAGGTGTCGTGACGATATTTCTCTTAAATTAAGGAAAAGAGACGAATTATAAAAAAATAAAATAAACACGTGAAACTTAGTAACTCCCGACCTACGTTCAACGGCTAAGATCCACGTGTTCTATTTATCCATTATAATATTGGGAAATAAAATTTCTAAAAAAAAACAGTTTAAATTATCATCAAAATCAGGTCGATTTCGGCGTATTATTTTAATACTTCTCCTTATTTGTTACACATGAATATGGAAAAAATTGCCAGTACAAATAATGTAATGCGATAAGGGCCAAAATGGTACATTTTGTAAATGAGGTTTACTAACTTAATTTTAAACCTCATTTCCCGAAAGCCTTATTTCGACGCTTTAGTCTTTCTTCCTTTCAACTGTATTGCTCGTTACAGTGCACTTTATTCGTATCTATAAAATAGAATATAATAATAAATAAGAAACATTTTAAGTTCCCTAACTGAAAAAAAAACAACTAGACCAATATAAATAAAACTTTTACCAGAAGATGCGGCGAGTTTCGGAGAAAATTATGGTATGATGTGTAGTGATGGTAACTTTTTTTACAGGCGGTACACTAAACAAGCGTATCCGCATAAAAACAACTAGTTATTCAAGTCTGAATATACATAATGATGTTTGTACAGCTATTTATATCATATGTTTAGTATTCATATAAAATCAACTCATACTAAGAAATTAGATAAAAACAAAATAAAAACCGTTACATAAAAACATGGCGCTTCATGGTTAATAATTATTATTTTAAAATTCATATTTTTTGATCACAATCTCGCATGTTTATATTTAGAAGTAACAAATGTGATAACGTCTAAATCCATTAAAATTATTTTTACTATATTTTTATTCGAATTTTTAAGATATCAAGTTTAATATTTAAATAACCTTTTTATTTAAATTTTTATAAGTATATATAAAATTTAATTTAAGAACAAAAAAATAACGTTAATAATATTTTATTTATGAGTTTAAAATTTTAATTATAATAATCGGTTTTAAGATTTTAATTTACCTACTCTAAATCTGTGTTTCTCACGTTTTAGGGGTTGGTGGTGGCATAAAAAATAACCCATGTTCTTCCTTGAAGTTCAAGCTTGCATATAATCAAATGAAACAGACAGAGTATTTATAATATTATTATAGATTACAAAAACATCACACATACCGAAAACTAACACGAACAAAATCACATGCAAAAGCGAGTCTGGTTCAATAATTAAGTAATTAAAATGAATTAGTCAAAGCTCTAGTACCGTTATTACCATAAAACCGATTTTCTAATAAATAATCTACCCATATAAATTATACTAAAGTAAAGTTGATTAAGGACTTTCTCTTTCTGACTTTTAACCGATTACAACGTAGATGGGGGTAAAGCATTATCGCTTAATCTTTATATAACATGTATGTATGTATATCATCATTCGGAACATGAACGTTTTTAAATTGCTCAAACGTTAATTTATAATAAAGCCTAGACTGGAGGATGAAAAATGTGCCAAAAAGTTGAATTCTTGAATGGGACCGATTGGCATAACTAAACTAAGACCACACACACGCTGTAAGGACAAGATCATGCGTATAGCTGAATCATGCTGGTTGAATGGATATTGAGAAAGCTAGCAATCAGAGGTTCTTAAAAACCACTTAAATTTACAAATTAATTTTATCAGAAACAAAACCGAGTTGGAAACGTAAAGCTTTTTTTATTAATTACAATAAATTTAACGAGTTTTAAATCTGTCCAAACGTAGCAACGAAAAATAAAACGCATACAATACACAGTTTTAAAACTAACAAAGATTGGAGAATAAATATATGACAAAACTATTATTATATAAAGTTAGGAACTCCTAACTGTCAAAGACAGAATATAATCTGCGATATTCACATGAATAAGCTCGTACAGAGTAGTTATCGACGAGATAAATTATTATACAATTGACAAATGAATACCTACTTATAACGTTAGAGCTTATAAAATACTTTTAAATTAATTCTGATGGTAAATATGCAACATAAAAATCCCAATTAAACTGTATTAGTCAGCAAAATTAATATTAGTCATATAATAATATGAATTAGTCAGAATAAAATTCCGAACTAATTAGTACGAGAGCTAGCGGTCACCTCACCAGTATAACTACAAGCGTAGCGTAGCGACATTATATCTTTCTTCACTGTCAATATTATAGATAGATATATATATGCTTTTATTACATAGGTAGGAGGACGAGCAAAAAGGCCATATGATGGTAAGTTGTCAATAACGCCCGTAGACATTGGCTGTAAGAAATATTACCATTCATTACATAGCCAATGCACCACCAACTTTGGTAACTAAGATGTTATGTCCCTTGTGTCTGTGTTAAATAGATTTCGTTGCTAATCTAATAAATAAATATAATGTACGGCTAATTTTTCGTATAAAATTGTAGAATAGGAAAATCATACTCTGTTCGAAATTTAAATTCATTTCAATCTCACCTGTATTCATGTTGAATGTGATATCAATTCACTGACCTGGCAAATATCAAAAATGTCTGCCTGTCAAATGTCTAGATATACTTTCATAAAGTATGTCACAGAATATGTTTTGCAAATGTCAACTTTGTAAGTGTATATTATTGTTAAGGGTCACATAGCAGGTAATTGAGTATGTCACTGAGTAGTATTGCATTTATTACAATATTTAAAAATTATAGAGATTACTTTAAAACATATTCGAATGCCAGCAATTACAATATATTAAATTAAAAAAATAATGAGAAGCCCTATTGAAACCAAACTGATCCTAGTGACATATTAATGTTTTATTTTACTAGTTTTGATACTAGAAAGAAACATTTTTTTTCTTTCTACGTCACACGTAGCTGAAGCGTCCGCTAGCTCTCAGCGTAGAAGTCTTTACTTAACTAGATTACGTGTGCAGAGCCAGACAACACGGTGACCACAATGCGGTTTTCTATTATTATTATAGGACATAATTATACTTTCACGAAATTCATTCAAAATTTTACATTGGGAATATTTGTATACATTTAAATTTAATTTAAATATAACGTTTTAAAACTAGTATAAAATTCAGTAGCAAGATTTGACACAAACATACCAACATGTGAAGTTAAATGAAAGGTTGTAAAAATATAACAATACGTAATAACTTTTAAAATAGAGATCTAAACTTCGACTGAAAATAGTTTAATCTATAGATACATATAATAAAATCGGAGTGTCTGTTTGAATTAATAAAATATCCGCTTTTTACTAAATGCCTATGTATGTATACACGGCACATATACCAAAATAACATATTTTTTTTTCAAATTTTATCTGTCTGTCTGTTTGTTCCAGCTAATCTCTGGAATGGCTGAACCGATTTTGACTGGACTTTCACTGGCAGAAAGCTGATGTAATAAGGAATAACTTAGGCTACAACAATAACTTTTTTGTTAAATTCCAATTGTATTCTTATTATTAAGTTCGCTGCACTTTGCAGATTCACCAGTTTAAACGATTATTGACTTGACAAGCGTGAATTTCAATTGCCGTGTTCTTATATAATTATTCGATGATGACTTCCTGACCGACTTCAATCTCAAGGGAGACCAGCCTACAACTACACGAGATATATATTAGCGCACAAGTGTGTGCACAAACACAGGTGCATTCCCTGTTACCTGACTCTCGGGATCCGTTGGGACGGTGAATCCGACACGACCGGAAAGTTCAATTATCATAAATAACAATTTTTAGTATAACGGACCAAAAGTTAAATCGAAAATAGATTTAATAACATACAATAAAAAAACGTGCGAGGAAAAAGTTGTAATCATACAAAATTTACTAAATGTAATTTTAAGATTCATCTTTTATAAATATATTATCTATGCTTGATAATGATGCTTAGTATCCATAGACAACAGTTATAAATTTAAATTTATGTAGGTGTATGTTTTAATACAATGTTATTCTGACTAGTGTATGTACTGTATGTACATACATATAAAAAAGTAAATTTTATTATAATAATTTTCTAGCAGTGTTTCACATATAATTTATTTCTAAAGACCTTGAATCTTGATATTTGTTAAAGAGCTACTAGAGGTAGTCTGGCCTATATCAGCTTGATATTGATGTCAATATATAACACAATTATAAAGATTTCATAGCGTATTTATGTGGGTACATAACGTATTTATATATGGGTAGGAATTAGTACCTACAATACTTTCGATTCAAAACTTTTTCCAACGTCCATATACGGCGACGCGTTAAATATTACACGCACCACATTATGTTCGATTAAAATTTGGAACACGATATATATCCTACCATAACTGTCTGACAACCACACGGGCCTTTAAACAATACGCTTGCCAAAAATCTGTGTTAAACTTATAAAGGTACGATGTATGTTATTATATCTATACAATTCTGCGGCCATCAGGCAACTGGCTCCCAGTTCAAAGTATTTTTTTAATTCAAATTAGAAAAAAATCTCTCTTAGTACTCTAGACTATGTTCCATTAGGATTACAAGTGCAACATTTCATCTTGATAGACTTTGTGCTTTGTATTAAAGTAATTTTAAAATTTATAATGAGCAGATATTAAGTTCTACTTAACACGCATACATTACTGAGTGTGTGAATTAAATTAATTGGAAAGAACTTTTATTATACTATTTATTAACATATAAAGATGTAAGTTGATTATATGTTTACGTGTTACAAATAGTCATGTTATAAGATTAATAATTTATAATATATGTATTAAATGATAATCGAAGACTGCTTGTGCAAACCGGGGCAAACACCACTGATTTTCATTTGTTTAAAATTCATCCCATGCTTGGCGATGAGTGAGGGAACCTGTAGGTGTCAGATGAAATCCTGACATATGTGTATCTAGGAACAAACATTGACACAGCGTGTTGTATAAATAAGCACCAAGCCTACTCCGCTAATTAATATAATTAGAGAATAATTATAGTGAAATAGCTCTATGATATAAATATTCTTTTTTTTTTATTATTCCGATTACAAGTGATTATAAACTGGAAACAAGGCACCGTTTAAATCTACAGCAGAACCGTAAAAAACAGCCAGTTCGTATTCACAGAGATAAAAAAAAATTAAATCCGTTCTAAATTGATTTTCCAACTTCGTAATGAAGGAATGTAAGGCGAGTCGAAAATTTATATATTGGTTCAGTACAAACACTTATAATAAATATAGTATATAAACAAATAACTGTAAAATATATATTATTTTAAAATTATACATAAAAGTGATTCGTGATTTCAAATACCGACTGGGTTTTGTACAAATACGTTGGGAAACATCTCACTCATATTATGTCGACGCAATGACGTAGACAATATTTCATAAATACTAACAATATACAACTTAGAAATGGCCAATTACATTCACGGTTAAGTCCATCCCATATTCTAGAGCCAAACAATAATCCTTAGTATTATTGTGTTCCGATTTGTAAACTGAAGTTAGCCATTATAACTAAAGGCAAATAGATAAGGCATAATATATTAGTTCCCAAGGCTGGCGGCGCATTGGCGATGTTAAGGACGGATAATATCGAAATGCCAGTGTCTATGGGCTACCACTTACCATCGTGTGACCGATTATCCATTTTATGTACCTATTTTAAATAAAATTAGTTAAGTTTAAAGCTTTTAGTTACGCTTTCCTTGCTACAGATGGGTGAATATAGATTTGCAGAATTTAGTTTTCCATCATTAAGACTCACGTGTTCTATGTACTGGACCTGTATTAACCCATCATGTACACATTATTATATTTTAAAACTGTCAAGCCATATTTCCTACTGACCCCTAAAAATCGCCTGTAAAAATGTAATTATTAAACAAATAATCTGTATAAGGTCATTCGTTGGATGTCACGACTACGGTTTTGTAATCTCGGCTACGAAGCGAGGTACAGCACACTAAACTAATTTCCGACCGCGGTGATTGCTAGCGACGATTTCGAAACATCTCTTTCTAGGATTCTCTTAGTATTTATTTGTTAAGCTATAAACCGGTCGCTGCGAAAATATACTATAACCTTTTTTTATTAAACGAAAATAACGTAATCGTTTTTTTTTTTATTTCATTCGAATTCGTCCAATCGTTCTATTTAATGTACGAATAAGTAACCAACAGACAAACACAGTATTTGGTATATTACGTTCCTTACTTAATATCGTTATAATTAAAAAAAAAAAAACAATAAATTTTTTAAACCTTACATAAAAATTTATTGCACTTGAATCTAAACTGGAATTTATACTAAATTCCTAATTCCAATTCAATACCAGATTCATCTTAAATACAACATATTATACTATGTATTTAAAATTATGTAAATAAACGCATAATAATTATAATAAAAACTAATTAATAGGAAGATAATTAACAATAACTCAATTACCTACTAGCTTTAAGAAAGTTCACAGATCTTTATCGATCTACGTGTGATCATAAAAAAAAAAAAAAACAATTTTTTTTTACTAAGACTACATACATAAAAACAGACAGTATGTGTATGTAAAATGATTTCACAAGAGGTTGTTATTTAAAATAACTATAGTCCGTATACATGTCGCAGATGCACAGAAAGGAACAAGCGCTTAAACAGGTTTTACAATAAGGTGGCTTCCGGACGCTAGTTGATTTCTGATGACGTCATTTAACCTACGAAACGAAGCACTTGTACGAACGTAACGAAAACCACATTTTTTTGTATCTAACAAGCATTAAAAACGGGTAAAGGCCTTTCCTGAACCGTCCTCCTACCAATGAGGGTTGGTGGATAGATATGTATAGTCAACTCCAATGGAGGAGCAAAGCAATATTAACAACTTTGATACTAAATTGACGCGATATCATATTTAATAATCTGCATATCACTATGGATCCGCGAGAAAATGTCATTTTAAATTTAAAAGTCGTATTATTGCGAATATATATTTAAGTAGTAGATACATTAATCAAAATGTTTTTCTGGTGCACAATACAGCAGAGCTAGCAACATAGTACTAAGGTTTGTTAGTCTTCATTTCTTTCTCTATTGGAATAAGCTAAAGGTAAATGTGACAGTATTTAATTCGATACATATCGATTTCACAATGATTGTATCCTTCAACGCCGTGCAAGAGATGAATTATAAACAAATTAAATAAGAATCCGTGATGCTTGCCGATTTCAATACGTGATAATCCGTTATGACACTTCTCCACCAAATCGATCGGCCTCGATCGTCTAGTCCGAGGTTGTTGTTGAGACAGTCGTAGGATTGTTTGATTTAACATAAAATATCGTATCTATCAAGTGCAACTCCTACACTAAATTGTCGTGCCCGATCGGCTAGGTGTAGGACCTTCATGGTTTATCTGTTACCCCATTTGCCTTAGGTTATACTAGCTGAACCGGTGGCTTTACCCACGCGAAATTTATAAAACTTTACCTTTCTTTAGCACACAAACAGTCACCCCAATTTTAAGTGTTCGATGAAATTTCCTATCCAAACTAGAACCCCAAGAAAACTACTTCAATTACTTTGGGCTACTTCATTAACCAGATCGTTAAACGCGAGCGAAGCTGCGGGCGATAACTATACATTTTTGAATATCGGGCGGGTAACAGCCAGTTAATAAATAACAAAACAATTTTTCAAAATTAGCAGTGGAGTTAAGGCTAAAGCCGTCGCGCTTACAAGTATATACAATAATTTAAACGCATTACCCCTATTAACCACTTACCAGTCGAGTAAATGACAAAAAAAACACAGAATCGATTAATCTACTGGTTACACGTGCAACGTTATTATTTACGATGCTTTGTCATTTTCTAAGACACAATTATTTAAATTAATATAGATGCAATTTCATTAGCATATTAAAAATAAAATTACTAAACGAGTTTTTATATCAAACCGGAGATGGAAGAGAGAGATTTTTCGCAAAAAAACCATTAGGATCTGAATAGCTTCAATAGAGACTTGTTACTTCTCTCCTCTTCATCTATATCTACTTCGAGGATTCGGAGAATTCGGAGGATTCGTGGGCTAAAGCCAATCCAGTGGATCACGACCGACACGAGTCAAAGCACAAGCGTGGGCAGCTATGGCTTCTAATGGGTGTAATTTATCTATATTAATATTATAAATGCGAAAGTAACTTTATCTGTTACACTGTCACGGCAAAAAAGCTAAACCGAATTTGATGAAATTTTTTATGGAGCAAGGTTGAACCACAAGGAATGGTTTTTATACCTAAAACCTATGGACGCCCCTCATCCCAATCCAACGCGTGGCGCAAAGCTACAGGCGAAAACTACTACCTAATTTATATTTTAAAATATAAAACTTGTACATAATAATAGCGTGTATAATGCTTGTTCTACGACGTTGTTTTGGGGCGGGTTGATGGCCAGACTACTGGTATTTTCATCCGACAGTCAAGATAATATAATCACAGAACACGATTTGAGTAAAACACATATGAATGACAAATGATTAAATAAAATTTAAAAGATTATGTCTAAGAGTACTTAATAAGATTAACATCAAAAACATATGAAATAAGAATTTTTTTGAACATATGAAAAAATCTTATATGATAAGATGATTATTAGTAGTGGTAGTCACTTTCCATCAGGTGAGCCTCCTGATGGTTTGCCACCAATCACATAAAACAAAAAAAAATTAGTAAGCGTAGTTAATTTTTATAATCCTAAGAATTATGCGTTTTGACGTAAAAGCTTTATTTAAAATTATTTTTTCTTCATAGTCTTTCGTTTTATTAATAGATAATTTTAAATTTATAAAAAAAAAATGATTTAATTTAATTTAATTATCAATAAAACTATTTAGTCTATCTATCCAGTATATCTTGTAATTTTATACAGAACAATAATTATATAGTTTTAATGGTAACTTTATATCATAGCATTTGTTAGTATAATTTGCGGTTTGAAAATTAAAAAAGTTGCAACTGTTGTATTAGCGTTACGTAAGAATATATGTCATACATCATTAACGTCAGTGGTCAAAATACAATCCATCATCCACAATGTAAGCAGAAATTACCAATTACGACCATCTATTACGTATTAAGCTCAAGTACACAATAACACGATAATTTAATTTGAACAAATAACTTAATAAATTATTTTTGTAAAGTCTCGGTTAGAGAGATTAAAAAAAAAAACACATTGAAGATTCACACACGTTAAATTATCGGCATTCATTAGTCCATGCTTACAAGATATCGTAGTGTGCGTGAGGCGTTTAACGTAGAATAAAGACAGCAAAAAAATATACAATTTAGATTAAATTTTGTTACAGTACCCCGGTAAAAATTTAACATGGAGGAGAGCGCCTTAGTGAGAGAAAAGATCTACACTTCGTAAAAGCTTATTATCACTACATTCTGTACAAGTTTATATTGTTATCAATTTTTATCGCGTATGTTTAACTAAAGTATCTTTTCAATTTAATATATCGACTATTATACTACTGAATAATCGACTTCGCAACGTTTAAATCGATTTTGCGTTTCGCATCTTGTCGAAACATTACCAATTAATAATATTAACAATTTAAGTAATTATTATTAATTGTAATTTTTATTAATTGTGATGATATATATAAATGAATACCATAAAATGCCGTTTTAACGTTCAGAATCAATCGAACTCGAACCCGCGGCTGATCGAATAAATTAAAAAAAAAAACCTTTTGTTTATGGAATTTATACGCCACAAAGAACTCAAGAGGTTACGTCTGAACCGCCTGCTTTTCTTTCATTGGCATATTAAAATATTTTGCCGTAAACAAATTTAATTTATTTTGACAATAAATCTCTGTGACTTGTTTTATCCTTAAATGTTTTACTAGAACTAAATCAAAACACGACTTATTTGTTATTAATTTAATGAGTCAAAGTTATATCAAAACAAGGAAGTTATTAATTAGGACATTAGTTCTTCAAAATAATTTTCGTATTATAATAACAATTAATAATCAAATATAATATGATTCGACCAATAATTTACATGACATAAAATTTAAGTATATATTTTGAATACCGTCCTTTTTAAGAATAAATAATAGCAACATCGGTACTCAAGACTTATTTATATATGTAGGTACAATTGTTTCAATCACGCGGTCAATTCGTTACGAGCTTTATAAAAACGCAATCATATCAATAATGATAATATTAAAATCGTAAATTTCGCTACCCGTGCACGCGGGTGAACGAACTATTCAACTGATAAAATTTTCAGTGCAGTTTATAAAACATCTAAACCGGAGACCTGATTGAGAACTAGATATACAAACATTGTATTGTTTTTATTTCTACGTTATATATATATATATATATATCGAATAACATATAAATCAAACGTTTGATAGAAACGGAAGCTACAATAAGCATTCTCATTACTGAGCACTGATTTGTGTACTTCATTACTTTTATAATAAATGAATAATACAAAAATGTATACATCATAATTTTGTTACTGTTAATGTATCAATCATAAATAAATTTGTATATATTATAAGAACATGGAATTAACTCTTGGTACGTCTGTAGTCTAATTTTAAAACAGGTGAAGCCGCGAAATACTCATATATAACATTCTATACTAAAACCTTCTCCGAATTTAATGTTACATATTGACTTAGTAGTTTTTTCAGTGATTACAAAAACAAATAAAAAATAATAATTTATTTGTATATGTAAACAGTTTAGATCAACTACTGTTTATAAATTGTATTTAATCTGCTGATATTAGTATCAACTACCAAGTGTCTAGAATTCGAAATTTAACGCCCAATTCAATCGTGAAATATAAAATCGATCTGTGTTGCCAAGCGAAATTTAATACATGCAACTATTGTTACAACCACTAAAGGATGCGAGTATCAATTAATAAATACTTAGTAATCAATATAACAAATAAACTTAAGTTCATATTCAAGATTTTAATATAAAATTCAAAGATTATTTAGCGAATTCGTTTCCCTGATTGCCGCAATAGCAGCAAAAATACTTCAACGAATTTTAAGAAATGAGGTTTCATGAAATTCCTTGCACTATTTCACGTCAACAGACTACTAATATGGCGGACGTTAATAGTCGCATTTTAATTACATCGCATATAAATGGTTACATTTCGTATACTTTTGCGATATGCACCACCCTTTCGTTGTTTTAACACTATTATAGGATCTTAATGAAAATTAAAAATTTGTTTAATTTAAAAAATATATTTAAAAACTATTTTTTTTATCTGTTTAACTAAAAAATATCTTATTCTAATCATGTGATATAATCTGTTGTTAGGAAAATATTGTTTTAAAATATAACTTTAGGAATTTGATATAAAACTGTGCATTATTAAATATTAATAAAACACGAAATAGATCTGCTCTTTAACTTTTGTGCATAATTATAACTTGGTTCATATCAATTCTCAGATAGACAAGTTAAATCTAGGTACCTACTCTTTTAAACTGTACATTTTTTCAAGGTCTTTTACTTCCACATGTGGCAATGAGCTATCATTTAATGTGTAACTAATTTAAAGACTTTGTAATCTAATAATATACTGATTTCATTTTATAATAGCTATATATCCATGAAATATTTGCATCAATTTATTTTTTAAAATATTTCAATTAAATCATTATTGGAAATTAAAATAGGAAACATTATTAACTCAAAAGTCATAATATTAATAAGTCTAACAATTTATATGTTGATATCCAACTTAAAAAAGGTACATGTTATTCTTAGCAGAGTGTTTCATGACCGTGACCAAACTTCTAGACCAGGGCAGCCATTAGAAGTCTGGAAGCAGTGGGCTAACAAAGGATAAGAGACAGGCCCATATTTATTTTCTGAATATTATGAGACTTTTTTTTAAGTTGGATGTATCAGTAATAATTTAATACAAAAATACTATATATAACACTTTTTTTGCTTATCAGAATTTAGAAATTTACTTTTCTGCAAATTTATTGTGTTCCAGGGGTTTTTCCAGATGGCCTCCATTAAACCTGACCCTGGTTGAAACCTTATGCAAGGCACTAGCTATTAACAGAGATCACACATTAGTAACCCAAGACCGTCTGCAAATGCAACGAATAGAACATATCTCACATTATTATTTAAAGTTAAAATTTTAAATCTCAGCATTCAAAATACGCTAATAGCTCTCTAGGTCATTATGAGATAAAATTGAATTACCTTATTATATAAATAGTCCTGTGATCTTGAGGAAATAAATGTGGCTATGTGTTTATTTAGAATCAACTTTACTACTACTATAGATAAATAACTCAAACATACCATAGCTCTATGTATGATTCTAATATTGTAACTGTTCATCAGTCAAGTTCAATTATTTTCAATCCAAATCCAAACATTGAAAAGTTTAATGACATATCCATGAATACTTAATGATAATAATTTCTTTCAAATAAGATACTTCTTCAAAATATTTTATTAAATTTAACAGGACATTTATTTTTATTGTTACCATATCTTTAGATATTCGTTGTCTTTGCCTTTTCAATAATTTGGAATTTAATATTACATACGATATCCCTGCAGATTTATTTTATTACTAAGCAGTATCATTATTTAAATTAATTAAATTATTATATTATATGTGTTCATTTAAATACAACATTAGAGCAGCAACAAATGAAATTGAAGTAACATTAAATATTTTGATTTCTATTCTTGTAGTTAATTTAATATATTATATAGGTTTTATAAATGAATGGTTGCCCTTGCATTTTTGGGTAGTAGTAGGGGCTGGTTGTCAGGTATTGGACATAAAAAGCCTATGTCCTTCCTTGGAGTCCAAGCTTGCTTCATACTAATATCA
This sequence comes from Vanessa atalanta, assembly GCF_905147765.1. Classification (NCBI taxonomy): domain Eukaryota; kingdom Metazoa; phylum Arthropoda; class Insecta; order Lepidoptera; family Nymphalidae; genus Vanessa; species Vanessa atalanta. Next base: position 10,275,161 of record NC_061886.1, on the reverse strand, counting down.
TAATATAAATTTGGTTCAGTGGTTTAGCCTTGAAAGAGCAACAGACTTTCGCATTTATATTATTACTACAGATAAGTATAGATTTAAAAGAACATACTGTCTTGGTTTATATATTTGTTGACCCACCTATAAGATTCACATGCATTTTTCATGATTATGTATTGTATACATCTATTAGTATGAAGCACATCGGGAAAGCTATTAATTCTTAAATATTATACTAAGTCAAAATTAACCACAATAAATTAAAAATCAAGTTGCTACTAAATAAATTATGAACAATTATTAAAGCTTTGGTTGTACCTTCAAATGAAATGGATTACTGTTATATTAATTGCTAATAAATTACTACTAAAATTTGAAGTACTAAATACCTATGGCAGTGAAAAATCAACATTTCACTATAGAAATTTTACCCAAAATAGACATGTAAGAGTCAAAGGTGTTCAAGAGAAAGTAACATGGCATTCAGAAAACTTTCATAATAACAATGGTATTACTCTGACATTGATCGGCCCCAAGGCCTACCTTAAATTTACACAAGAGTACTAAATGATGCTTATCTTTAGGTTACCACAAAGATAATCAGATAACAGTAACTGCATGTGTCCTGTTATAGATATATAGGTTATGAGTTGTTGCTATGCCAGATATCACTAGGCTATATGTCTATGAATGTATAGTTATCAAGGTTTATATCTGTAGTAGTGTTTCTTTTTGTGTTATTTTAGTTCAGTTTCTATATAATGTGTATTCAAATGCCATTTAGGCACCATTGTAACCTTAATACAACTGGTCTGTCCACTTTCTTGAATGTTTACACCCGAATATTGCAATGCAAATTGATTATTTTGATACCTATTCGCGTTATAACCTCTAAGACGTAAAATTGTTGATATTAATAAAACACAGGTTATAAACTTCATGATCTCGTACTGCGAAAGGGTTATACGAATATATTTTTAAATAGAAATAGATACGATTATGATGTCCCCGAACTTAAAAAACTACAACACTTACCATGTCGAGGAACTAAATACCACAAACCTCACACATCACTCACAAAAAGGATACATGCTAAGTCCAAATTGAAGCCGTCCTTTACATATCGTTTTCGACGCCTGCTCACTATACCCTTGATAGGGTTGGTCATTTTGATGTTGGAAATGGAGTTTGCCATGGCTGGCAGGTGGACGCGCCGCGGTAGCAACTCTGCCGCCGCGCCCTTAGCGGGCCCGCCCGCTCCTGGCACCCAACGCTTTTCGGGTGCCTTTCGCTCGCGGCGCCGGCAGCTCACGCAAATACCCATAAAACCTCCGGCGCTCGCATGAGGCCGGCGGAGCGCGAGCGGACGCCGCGACTGCCCGATCAGCTCGCGCCCGCCATGCCTCCCCACACAGCCTACCCGGCCCGCCGGTCTGCTGAGTCCTCGCTGTGACCGTTCTGCTCTCCCCGGACACTCCACACACTCCGCACCGCACCGAGGCCACCCGAACGCACCAGTCACACATATAGCATACTCCACGCCCGCCACCGATGCACGCACTGTCGCTACGCGAGCGATGCCACAATTTATCTCGCACGAATGGCGTCCATCCTGTGTTAGCACTAGATCCTAGAACACGACCGACGAGAAACAGTTGCACAAGAAAGAAAGATGGTTATGAATTGATGGCTGAAAGTCTAAACGCCGTCCCGTTCGCACACTAAACGTGCATACTTATCAGACAGAGATAAAACACAACCTTAATTTCTAGTAGTGGCTAGCTAGCTCTCTTTGTTCATTGCAGCTTTCAATTTCATTCGGAAGGTGTCGCGACGATAGAATACTTTAGCGCCACTATTCAAATTGAATGCATAAATAGAATATTTCTAATTTTGTTATAAGTTTAAAAATAAAAAATAATGTCATGATTTTAATTATAAAGTTATTACAATTTTGGAATTTAGAATATGAGTTTATGCAGTTAAATTAGGCAATAACCACTCATTTAGAAAATGCATGTGGTTTTTCATCAGTCACATAGATGGCGTTAGTTTTAGCTTTTCTCAAGGTGCGTTCAAAATTAATAGTTTTTAAATCGGTTGCTAAAAATGTGATTTAAAATAAAATTGTACAAATTTAAAACATAATTATCATATGGTATTTTTTTTTAATAAACTTTTAATTTACTGTTTACTTATTTCAAAACTGTATTCAAAAGAAATATTAAATTAATAACAAAATTAACAGATTGCTGCCACTAACTTTAAAAAGTGATATAAGTAGCTTGAAGTATTTGTAGGTCAATTGAGATAAGTTATGATCATGATATAGATGTATTATATGTTAAAGACAAATACATAATGATTATATTTAAATCTTTCAAAACAAAATTATTTTATAACTTTCATGCGTGGTATTTGGTATTTTCCAAGAAGTGTCTTAAATATCATCCATTTAGTGATTTTGTACGAATTCCACGTGATAATAATGAGTGATAGGCAAAAACGTACATACTCAAAAGCGTTTTTGCCCTTTTATCAATCAATAAAACTTCAATTAATATGACTATACAGTTATGAGCTCCTCATCCTCACCACGGCTCCCTTAATCTTTACGATCCTTCTTGTCTCCGAGCATCCCCATAAAAATCAGATTTGCTTTTTTTATACTTTAATTTGATCTGTTGTTCATCTGCGCTTGAGTACCGCAAAATGGCTTTAAAAGACAAATTTATATTGTAAATGTAAAACCTATCAAATGAGATTTGCATAAATATGGTTAGCGTGTGCTTACTTAACTTAATTTTTCTTAAGTTTTGAATGTGAAATTTTAAATACAGAGAAATGTATGGAAATTAGCTTATCATCATGATCACAGGGTCGAATTAATGTATTTATAAAGAGGTTTTCTTTAGGCAAAAGAAATATTACTGCCTGTTTCTCTTTAACCTTCATGTTTCTTCCTATAGCTGATGGTTTTGAGTTTTTTTATTTTTAATTATATTTGAAAATATGAAAGAAGAAATACGAAACAATCAATCAAAATATCATTACATTTAAAAAATACATAAACTTGTCAGACTTCGTCCATCCAACACTTCGATTAGATTAGTTTTGTCAGACAACGTGGCCCCTACGTAACGCTGGGTTCACACGCAGTCAGGCAATTGCCTACTTTGCCTTTGGTTAATCCAGGCCAAAAAAATTATCGATCAATATTTTTCATAATACTTACGCATTACTTTTAAATAAAGATTGATCGATCGATTTATATTAAAAAAAAATGCAGAGAGAACACACCCACGTTGTAAATATCGGTATAATTCATGTACGCATTATGCTAGCGTAGATAATTCCATCGGATGCGAGTAGACAGCTTGCTGCCACCCGACCTGCGTGCATGCATCGCGTTACACGAGCATGAATTACAACTTGATTTGAAATTTGCGTTTACGCAATTTTCATACTTTAGGACTCGTTGATATAGAACAGTTTAGCTTGGGTCATACAAATGCAAATATAGCAATTGAGCAGCACGTTTACTGATACAAAATATAATAACACAGATCGAATCTAATATCTAAATAGGGAGCTCATTAAGTAAACATATGTTTTATTTTTGGTGCACAATCAAAATATTTTTCTTCAAGTACTATATTTTAAAGACATATTTTAAATCGTTATGTTTAAAAGATTATTTAAATGTATATAAAATACTACTTTGTTTGGTGCTTTTCTTATAATATGTTGAGAATTATAAACATTTAAGATGCTAAATAAAAATCACCCATTAACATAATTATTATCGTCATAGTTTCTGTCATCAGAGAATAAAAATTAAACCTACGAAAATACTTGAAAAATGAATACTATATTTTGTAAGAACTCTATAGATGAAATGGAAAAAACTACTTAAAGTAGGTACAGAATATAAGAGATAAAATAAATATTACGTAAAACTGAATTCAATTATTTTAGCTAAGTAGGTACTCTTCAAACTAAGGAAGTACAAGGTAGGTAAATAACTAAATAGGTACTATTATTTATTTTGTGAGAACTTAGATAAATATAGTTAATTTGCTAATAATTTCGATTTAAATGCATGTTCGACTAGTTTAGTTTTTAATAAAAAAAAAAATATTTTTAATACAAAGCTCATGAAAGGAAGCTTTAGTTAAAGAACAAAAATGTCAATATTATTTAACTTACACCATTTTAATTTTTCGTGATAACCTTAACCGAAGACTCATCATAATAATACTTTATTTGAAAAAAAAATATTTGAAAGAGGTTATGGAGTAAAATGTATTATTTCTTGTAGGTACCCTTTGATTATATTATAGTTCTGCAATAACTTTCAAACCCCGCCTTAATTGCTGGTACAAGGCAACAACCTCACTAAATTGATAGAAATCAAATTCATTATACATAACATTATGGAAATCAATTTTTACAGTCGGCTGGTCTCCTTCACACCTCCTGCGTTAACAATTAAATCAATTAGAAATTTACATAGTTTAATCTAATACATAGGTAGGTAGGCTTATTTATATAGAATACCTACCTACGAACTGTATACTTATAATAGGTACCTACCCATATTCATATGTGTATAAATACATACGTTCTGTACGAATTAATTAAATGGGAAAGTAACTTTGTATGACTCTCTATTTCACGAATAAACCACTGAGTTGATTTTAATGAAATGTTGTAAGATTCAAGTTCAAGTTGTATTAGGATACAGGCTCCTTTATTCACCCATTCAAAATAATTATTGGTCATATTCGAAACAACTATTGTATACATTTAAGGTACATTATGCATACTCAGGGCCGGATCTACCATATGGCTTTTTGCTATGGCTTCAGCCCAGGGCCCGTGGATTCAAGGGGGCCCCAGCTAAGTCAAGTCAAAGTAAAAAATAGACATACGATAATAGATAATACGAAATAATCCATAATTTTATTAAATTAAACAGATCGTATAGTTTGCAGCGCTGTGAGTCCTTTAGCATTAGCATTAGCAGCCTGTAAATTTGCCCACTGCTGGGCTAAAGGCCTCCTCTCCCTTTGAGGAGAAGGCTTGGAGCATATTCCACCACGCTGCTCCAATGCGGGTTGGCGGAATACACATGTGGCAGAATTTCGTTGAAATTAGACACATGCAGGTTTCCTCATGATGTTTTCCTTCACCGCCGAGCACGAGATGAATTATAAACACAAATTAAGCACATGAAAATTCAGTGGTGCCTGCCTGGTTAAGATGCACGCTTTCTAACCACTGCGAGTCCTGCAATTAATCAAACCCATTCAATTAATTTAATTCAAGTATACGTTCAGATAGGTCTTAGGTGGGTTAAGTAGTGTTAGCCCAGGGCCCCTAAACTTACGGTCAGGCCCTGTGCATACTTTAATAGAAAATGATTAATTTCATGTAATTACGTATTTAACGAGAAGCTTCTTTGTTATCTATTTATTTATGAGATACAACGTTCATAATACGAATCATTTAAAGAAATATATAAGATAGTAAACACCTTTTAGTTAGATATTATATGACATTATGAAATGGTAACGCGTTGTAGGCTATTGTATAGGTAATAATAATTTTACTACTTGCTATTTGATAATTTTTATATCAACAGCTGCATACAAAATGGACATTTGTTGTGTTATATTTGAACAATAAAGTATGTACCAGGTAGACTGGCTGTCGTTGCTACGCTAACTGATTCATTTGTTATCAACGTTTACCGATTGTAGATAATAACTAGTCCGAAGGCAGACGCTGATAAGATAGCTCGCATGACAACGGCTGACTGTGGGGTATATCTGAAGGTATCGACTTATATTTGCATGAATAATTTCCACGAGTGAATGAAGTTATATACAAAGCTAGTACATACATTTTGCCAAATATCTGACCAATTATACAATTCTACATAGTTATATAAGCCATACTTTTTAGTGGGAACCAAAAGGTGGTACAAGGGAAAATATATAGCAGTTTATTTTTTTTCATTTCACTAGTATTAGAATTTTTATATGGAATATAATACCAAAAAACATTTGAAGGGATACAAGTTTGAACTGCCCTTGGTATTTGTAAGTAATCATTACTCAGTTTCCTTTGGCATTTTCGAAATAAACTCCTTAACACTCAAATTATATATTATTCATCGTAATGATTCTAAATCTAATCAAACACGATCAAGTTGTTTGTTAATTAATCAATGGGAATTTTACACGTATCGCAAAGTATCTTTAAAGCTTTGAGATAAATCTCGCTTCATAGTACGTTGATACTAAGTACTAACTATGGCATAAACCTTCATGCAAGTGCCGATAAATGTACAAAGTTGAACTCAAATCGCACGAAAGTACAGAACGCATATAAATAAAAGCTGACAGAATAACATTTCTTGTAAATTGTATTGAGTTTCCGTTTCATTTGTGTTATCTTGGAATAGTCTAAAGTACTTTGATGATGATGATGATGAATGTCCTATGTCTCCTAGATGGGGCAGAGGGCGGCCACAGATGTCCTCCATCGCGATCGGTCTTGAGCTTCACGCTCCACCTCGCTCCACGTCATTCCGACGCTCGCCGCCTCTGCCAACACGGAGCCTCGCCAGGTTTGACGGGACGGCCACGCTATCTTTTCCCTTGGGGATTCCAAAGCTTGTTTGGGATCGTTGATCGGGCTCTCATGGCATTTCTCCAATTGCTCTACGTTTGAGATGGTCTCGGGCTAGTAAATACCGAGAATGCGACGAAGACAGCGGTAAAAGTACTTTGTTTCTTGATAAATGCAAAATATTACTCGTAAGTCGCCATTTATTTTACTTAGTAGTTGAGCTCCGTCAAGGTCGTTTTCGTAGGTACCGTCCACACAAAGTATTACCGTTAAACAGCGACAATAAGGATTATTGTGTTCTAGTTTGAAATGCGAAAAGTATGTACTGCACCCTTAAGTAAATCATTTTGGAATTGGCGCGTAAAACATGTTAACAAATGAAACACATAACTCGTTAACAATTATTTAATCAAAACCTCAACTTAGTTTCGTGCATTGTTAATATTTTATCTACTTCTACTGCTCTTTCCTTCAGTGTTGCCATTTCTTCTTCGCTTAATATCGTAGTTTTTTTTCCTGCGTTTTTAATTAAAAAGTGTTGTATAAACAAACGGAGACTCTCTCTGAACATGTGTAGTTTGGGAGATTTTGATATTCTGTGGAAGACTTCTAGGGAGGCTTGGAGATCAGCGTTCATGATGATTGCGAGAAGTATTTGGCGCATGAATCTTACTGACTTCTTGTTTAGATCTGAGAATTGTATTATCTGCAAAAATATAAAATAAATATACTGAATTAGTTCTATTTTTGTTTTAGGATTTATTGTATGAGCACATCATATATTTACTCCAAATTAGGTCGATTCTTTAGCCGTGAAAGCGTAACACACAGACGGACAAAGTTACTTTCGCATTAATTGTTATTACAAAGCATTATTACAAAGTAAGCGACAAATATATTATTATTTACTTTTTAAGACAAGATGACTTAAACCCACCTAACACACACTTACTCGTAAAAAATTTAAGTCCCCGTGATATGAGGACAGGCTTACACCATTAGGAGAAATAAAAGATATTTTTGTAATTACTTTTTCAACGGGATATTTATCAGAGACTTTTATATATTACCTTTAAAACGGAAAGCGGCAATCCCTTCTCCATAATAAGATGAATGAGAAATTGCCCTAAGTTCGTCATAGCCTGCTTCGAAAGCGATTCGAGGTCTTTAATTTTGTCCCAAACCGTGTACTGTATTGATAGCTGTAACGAGATGTAATTAATTAATAAACATAAATGAAATAATTTTAAAGGTACAATACAATAAGAGCCGAGATGGCACAGTGGTTAGAACGCGTGCACCTTTACCGATGATTTCGGGTTCAAACCCAGGTAGGCACCACTGAATTTTCACGTGGTTAATTTGTGTTTATAATTCATCTCGTGCTCGACGGTGAAGGAAATCAGCGTGAGGAAACCTGCATGTGTCTAATTTCAACGAAATTCTGCCACATGTGTATTCCACCAACCCGCATTGGAGCAGCGTGGTGGAATATGCTCAAACCTTCTCCTCAAAGGGAGAGTAGGCCTTAGCCTAGCAGTGGGATATTGACAGGCTGCTAATGTAAAAATGTAATGTAATGTAAAGGTACAATATACCTGATATATATATGATCTAATATATTTATATATCTTTAGCAATGTCTATTACCTGATATTTTCTATCGAAACTACATAACTTCTCTCCTAGGACGCCATAGTACGGGTTATAAGTCTTCTCCTGCAGACAGCAGGCCAGTAAAACGTGCACCACCTCACGTTCCTGTTGCCCTTTTAAGCCCAGATGTTGAAGTTTCTCGAAGGCATCCATGTAGTCCTGAATATACAGAAAATAATTTCGTACATACGTACGTACGTAATTTCGTATGAACCTTTGTTTATATTATACTATCCTGTACATTATGGGTTGTTCCTGACCAACTAAGAATAACCAACTGTCACACACAAAAATAAATTTAAGAAAATAAGCCTTTATTACTGTTTTACGTTAAATTACATTCCATACTACCAGGGTATTTATTACGGACGATCGGTTTATCCAACAACAGCTTGTCCTTCGACAAAGGCCCGTCCAAAAACTTCTCTACTCTACTATCTCTGTCTTCCCAACGTTTCATTTGTCAATCTTTACGTCTTTTGCCATCTCTTGGGCGAAACTCTGATATTAGGAGCAGTGATCAGTGCTCAAACGAGTGAGCAAACACAGACACTCTACGTTTTATATACCCTCCGAAATTCAAAACGGTCGAAAAGGGTTTATGTGCAGGGCAATATTTAATTGAGATTGCTTATAATATATACGTTTCATAAAGTGGTTTACGTTCTCCATTGAACAAAATATATTAAAATATTTTTTTACGATTTTCTATAAAAACTGGTAACGCTTTGAATTTAGGGGGCAATCCTGGTTATGTCGACAGTCATATCCAGGTATATATTTTATAACAAAATGTATTCAACTAACCTCAGCCGACATGATAACGCAAAAGATACTCCGTCGAACGTCTGTATTCATGCGCTGTTGTCTAGCAAGTTCTAGAAGTTTCTGGTCAGTAGACGGTAGTGGTTTAGCGGCCGGCTCGGCTTCTTGTATTCGGTTGCCTTCCCAAGCTGAACCTATTACCCACCACTTGCCTCTCTCATGAGCTAAAACAAATTTAGGTTGAATTAATTACCCACATCAGAGCATTGTAGTCGAATAACTTAAGAAAACTTCTCTTCGATATTAGAGAAGGTCCTGTAGTAAAATATTAAAAGAAGTTGCTTCTAAAAATTAAAGTCTCAAAAAAAAGCAATATGGCACCTTTATTCGTCCGCTATTGCATTCAAATACACGTCATGTGCGTTTTGATAGTTGTTGTTGAACAATATTGGGATATTCTTGAAATTAAATTTACAGATCAATAATTTTTTTTAGCATTAGCAGCCTGTAAATTTTCCCACTGCTGGGCTAAAGGCCTCCTCTCCCTTTGAGTAGAAGGTTTGGAGCATATTCCACCACGCTGCTCCAATGCGGGTTGCCGGAATACACATGTGGCAGAATTTCGTTGAAATTAGACACATGCAGGTTTCACCACGATGTTTTCCTTCACCGCCGAGCACGAGATGAATTATAAACACAAATTAAGCACATGAAAATTCAGTGGTGCCTGCCTGGGTTTGAACCCGAAATCATCGGTTAAGATGCACGCGTTCTAACCACTGGGCCATCTCGGCTCTAATATTTTAAAAAAGTAAGCGAGTAGTATCAACATCGGTAAATAGTCTAATCTTTTTAACCGCAATAAATGCCACAGAGCTAAGTCTGCTTGCCAATCCGTTTATATATTTCAAGTGCAAGTTGGCGTCATGTTGTGCCCTACAAGTAAGAACAAGTCATTTATGTATATTAGGAAAAGAAAAAGTCCAAGAATTGATCCTTGAGAGACCCCCATATCAACTAAGATTCCAGGGGACCTTTATAACGTCAACCCACTGAATTCTATTGTCTTAAAAATTCAAACGGTCGAGCGCACATTTTCTATTTCGAGTAGTTATACATTAAGTAGATAAAATTATTTAATTACCTTTCAACAAATCTTCTAATCTAATATTAAGCGGTGTGATGTAGTTCCCTCGTCTTACAACGCTGCGGCACGCCTTTATAAGATGTTCCACATATGTTGGATCATAGTTAGGTATTTTGTTCAGGTTATTATTTTTAACAGCTAGCAATACTTCTACTAAGAATTTCACCCTTGACCTGCAAACGAGTAAAATAGTTTGAGTAAATATCTCTTTTGTGATTCAGTAAATTATTATTCTGTTGGAGAATAAATCATAAGTCTGTTTATAATTGAAGATAGAGAATAGCGTCACTTATTGGATTATTTAGATTATTTTTTGATAGTTATCTAGCTAAATGCGCTTTAACGTCATCGAAGAAGCATTCGACCCAGCAGCCCACCCGCACTGCGTCACTCACCCCTTGTCGGCGGCGTGGTGCGCGTGCGCGAGGCGCGCCTGCGAGTCCTGTATGAAGGCGCGCAGGCGGGCGGGCTCGTCTCTGCGCAGCAGGCCGCCCGCACTGCGGAGCGCCGTCAGCACGCACTCCATGCTCTTCTCGCTGAGCTGCGACACGAGGCGCGCCAGGATGTCGTACAGCAGGCAGGCGTGGTAGATCTGGATGTGGATGTTATATGTGTTCAGTATTTTATATTGTATTTCCTTAGATTTTTGTCAATTTTAACACAGTAAATCTATATCAATATTTTTTCTACTCAAAATCTAAACTCAAATTTATTTTATATCAAACCGAAGATTGTTATTTATTGACGAGGAAATTTTCAAGTGCTTTATTTGAGACCATAAAGTGTCTTGCACTCAGCAGTGAAGGTAAATATCGCGACGAAACATGCATTTAAACTCAGCAGCCTCGGCTTAAGCTCAACAAGGGCCCACGATGGTTTAAGAGGTGGCCATCATCTGCGAGGCGCAGTTTTTGCACCCACTATACCCTAGATTATGACGGGTCTGTAAACTCGGCCACATAAATCAATCCTCATTATGAACGTAATTAAATAAGTTCTAAACTCCTCAGACCAAGAGTTTAGATTAATTTTTATATTAGGAATCATATAATTCTAAAAGATTAAATTTAACTTGTAAATTTATTATTGATGATATCCACCTTAAAGCAATATAAATGTGCCAAGCAAGATACGAGATTATCCAGTCGCTTATCCTCTACCGGTTGGGGTGTTTCCAACATTTCGTCAAACTTTCTCGATAACTCTTCTAGGAAGTGAGCTCCTGTAAAGAAGAATTTTGAAATGTTGTATTTATTACTTGTAATTTTAGTCATAGAAAAAGTAAATTGTATTTTTTTAACAAACGTTCATTAAAAATGCTTAATAGTCAACGAAACTTGATTTTTTAACTTTAAATAATAATGGAATATCTGGCTTGGAATATAGATTGTATGTAGATGTAAAATTTACCTATTTCTGATCCTACATTAGCATGAAGAACCGACACCAATGCTGCATGTTCTGCGACCATCCGATCCGGAGTGCTGGCCGGGCTCACCGTGGCTTCAAGCCACAGTTCCGTGAGTGCTGTATTCACGGAGTTCCTACTGTTGTGTGAATACAGGTTTTCAATAGATGTGCAAGCCCAGTGTAAATTTGTACCAGCTAACTTGTTAAGAACACCTGAAACATATTTCAAATTTTGTTATTTTTAATAAGGCCGTTACTAACTTTAGACCGTTTCGCTGGTCTTTTGGTTAGCCTTAATATAAGGCTTAAATATTTTCGAGTTCCAATCCATAAGTGAGTAAGTAAGAAGTGTTTGGATCTTTCTGTCATTACATTTTCAGTAACAAGTAATAACGCAAGTAAGGTCCTTAGAAGATGATAGTATTTACGCTATGCCTCGGATAACATAATGCCAGTCTTTATATGTCTGACCTCTGTTCGATTTTGCCTTCTCATAGGATTATAAGAATGAGGGAATAGAAATAATACTCCATGAATAGAGACACAACTGCTATGAGAAATATGATCCATTTCTTATATTGTCAATGGACCAATCTTGGGAACTTACATGTGTACACAGTGAGCCAGTGTAACTACAGTCTCAAGGGACATCCCTTGAGGCTGTAGTTACACTGGCTCACTTGCTATCCAAAACAGAATACAACAAAACAGCATTACTGTTTGGTGGTACAATATCAAAAAGCCCTAACACCAAGTTAAAAGTATGGGCACATAATTTAATTAATATTTGTTCAGCAGTTTTTAAGAATTTTGAATTTCTGAATTTAATTTTTTGTATTAACATACAGATTTATGGAGTCAAATAAAAATAATTTGTTACTGATAACTTAAAAATTATTATTTTATCTTACTTTTTATCTGACGTTTCAGTTGTGCTAATTGCTTATCAGAAGCTGAATCCTTATTTCTTAAGTGTGGAGGAATATAAATTCCTTTCTCTTCCTAAAATAAAAAATTAAATAAATAAATTCCTATATACAATGTCTTCAAATTTAATAAACAGTTTGTTGTTTTGTACCTTGATGATATTGCCTTCTTTATCCCTTTTCCTACCATAGATATCTTCCCACACATCTGGCTTTTCAGTCTTATCAATTCTAGAAACTTCATCAACTTTATTATCTTCATCAGAAACTCCATCCAAATCTTCATCACTAGATAAGTGTGACACTTCATCTTCACTAAACACTTTATTGATATCTTTTTCAGATACAATTTTGATTTTGCTAGATTTTTTGTCTAATTTGTTTATTTTTGATTTTTTGTTATCTTTTTCATTGTCTGATTCACTGTGTTCACTTACATCTTCATCATCACTAAAGTTCTCATCATTAAAATCTTCTGCCTGACTATTATCATCTTCAAATTGGTCATCATCAAGTCCAAATTCATTGTCATCATCATCATCATCCTCTTCATCTACTTCTTCATCAACTTCCATTTCATCATCAGTCTCCATTTCGTCTTCAGAGTTATCATCATTATGTTTGCTTTTATTTTTTTTATTTTCGTCATTGCCTTTAGGCAGTTCCTTGCCAGTGACTACTGCAAGATCTTCTTCAAAATCAGAATCTCTTTCAACCTCAGCTAAATGTTTTTCAGCAGCTACTATTTGTTCTGATGTTGCCCTATCACAAATTTCCAGAAGATCTAAATATAAACTTTGTAAGGAAATATAAATATTGTAAGATAATACACAGAGAATTTGATGAAATATGAAATCACCATGCCACTTAACCTGGCAAGCTTAAAATTAAAATGAAAAGGTAGCAATTTGAATTAATTAAAACCAAAAAATATACCATTTCTAACTGAATATGATATAGCCAATCTTCATTTTTAACAACTGGTGTAGATCATCAGTTTAGATTTTTTAATTTTAGTTTGTATCAGGCATGATATGGATTTGAAATATTGGATATTTATGTAATGGGTTACCATATATGAATAATATTTTACTGGTTTGGGATATGTTTATAGATATGATATTATTAGTTATACCTATAGATATTAGATTGTTTAGGACTTGAAAAAAATGTAATACACCTAATTAAATGATACAATTTCCCTTTACTTGAGTATTAATATGTAAATAATTAGCCATTAAAAATCTTAATATATCTACTCACTTCAAGTAAAACACTACACAAAAACAAAATTAAAATCAAGTTTTTTTTTCATTGGTTCCTACCTGGTTGTATATGTTATGGACCACATATGTTATGGATACCGCCATAACATATGTGGTTTTTTATTCCAGAAAGATTGATTTATAATTATATAAAAAGGATACAGTCCAATCCGTCATCAGCGAAGTAATTATTTTTATTCTTTGACTTGTTCAATCCAAGTTGCTTTTCCAATTTTTTTATCATCTTATCCTCTTCTTCGTTAGCTTTTACCATAATCTGCTTTCTTTGGGAATCCATTAGGGACTTCAATTTCTCTGTTTCCTTCTTCTCTTTTGCAAGCTGCCTTATCATAATCTCTTGTGCGGTTGGCTGTTTCTGTGGCTGTGATTTCTGTAATTTTAATAATTCCTAGTCTATTCTCTAATTCATTCATTGCAAAACTTAAATATTAAAAGGAGATATTATAATTATTTACTTCATATAATGGACTTTTTTAAATGAATAACTCATTTCATAAACACTTTTTTTTATTGTATTAAAAATATTGTAACAATGTTTATAAAAGTAAGTACAATACATCTTATATCATATTTATACAAATAATATACTTACTTTACTATCGCTTTTTTGTTCTGAGTTATCAACGGGGCGTTTAACAAATTTTCCAGCACTGGTTTTAACATTAGGATCATTTTTCTTTTTCAAATAATGCTCTTTTCGGTGGATTTTCTTTTGTTTTCTTTTTTCTTTTCGAAGAACTTTGCGTGTATTTGTAAACTTTGGCCTATTTGGTTTAACTTTCTTCATTTTAAAAGTTTATGCGTGTTTTTAAGATGTTCATAAGCTTTTAGGAGGTTAGATTTGTTGTGGTTTAGAACACATGAAAATGACGTTACTATGACATTTTCCTTCAAATAAAAATGACTTTGACATTAATAATGTCAAGACTCCTTAGTTGACTGAACTTCAATTCACGTAATTAAAAAAAAAAATCTGTAATACTCTGGAGTTTAATGCAAATGATAAGCTTATATAGTAATGTTTTATGTATTCAATTGAAAAAACTACGTAATTTAATAATTGGTATTACATTTATTTATATATTGAAGCACGGTGTATTTAGATATACAAAAATGATAGACGAAGAAGAATTTTATATTATATAAAATATTGATTTAAATAAATAAGCTGATCGACATAAATTATATTGTACATAAATTATCTTTTAATGAAGCTCAAGAGTTTTAATACAATTTATATTATGATTATACTATTCAAAGTAAATTAATATTAGAGATAAAAGTGTATGCTCATTGCTCAGGATAATTTTGCTTAAAATATTTTATTTAGATTAAATTGTATTTAACAGTATAACATTACAATTTTAGCTAGTTATAACATGCTTAGAATAATAATTACACAATAAACAAAATAGTAATATTAGTTTAATGAAACGCCACACTAATGAAAAAAAAATTGTCTATGAATAATGAAGTACGAAACTGACATGAAATTCACCTAGTGCTCAGTACGGGAAATTGCAAAATTCTTATTCGTATTTTGATTTCTGTGTTGAAACTGAATAGCATAGCTATAAGAAGAACAGCTTTGTTTTAACATCTTGGTAACCTTGCTAATAGTCACAAGGCATGATGGTGGAAGGTTCAGCATTTACGAGGAACGATGTGTTCCAAATGGCAATACGCGTTGCTTTTGTATCTGCTGTGACTTATTTCTCTATAAAATGGCTTGTGAACCAAATTGATCCAACGTCTAAAAGTCGAAAGAAGGCTGAGGAAAGAGCGCGGGAACAGTTACGCAAGTATGTATTGATTTTTGAAACAAGTGCACAATGCAACCTGAAACTGTAAAAAAATCTTTACATGTCTTCAGCCTCTTATTTTTTTTAAACTCTATTAGTTATTCATTTTCAATATTTAGTACATATTTTTTAATCAAATTTTATTTTTTCTATGTTTATAAGTTATGTATGAGAATTACATCAGAGTGATATGTATATATATATGACTAGTGACTATGTTTAATTACCAGTATGTGTGACAAATAGTTTAATAGTTACAAAGAAAATAATTTACTTTGTGGTTGAGCTATTAAAGTTTTATTTTTCCATGCCATATTTAATCTATCCGGAATGAAAAGTGCGTCCAATCAGTTTACGTGATAAAAGTATATGAACTATTTCTTAGAACTACTTCATAGAAATCACTCCAAAATCACCTCAGAATTTGACCCTCATTATACTAAAAAACTTTTAGTGAATATATAAACATAGATTAATTAGACTTTATGCTCAGATTTTTTTATTTCAATTAAACATTTTTTCCTTGTGGATTAAAACTGATGGTCTGATTTCATTCCCAAATATGGAATAAGAATGTAATAAATAGGTGATGTATAGAGCTTGTATGTGTTAAGGATATCTTGCAGAGCCGGACTTGGGGGGAGACACTCGCTGGTGTTGGACAAACTCACTGATCATGAAATGATAATTGCATCACAGCTTGTCGTGCCGGAGGAAATCAATGTGAGTAGCAAGACGACTTCTTAAAAATGTTACATAACCTATTTGTTTATTAAACCTCATATATTAGGTAACTTATAAATAACTCACACAATTATTACTCTTATAAGTCTATTATCAAAGCAAAAATCCAATTTCGTACTTATTAGAAAATCAATCTTTGTAAGTAATAGTCCTTTTAGTGCAATGAAAATACTCACAAGAAAGTTTCTTTTATAGAACACGGAGTTCAAAATATAACATTTAGGTAATTTATTTACATCGCTTATGTATTATTTATAAGTATAATAATGTCATCAGATCCTTATCTATTTCTCACTAGCTAAAAATATAAATATATTGTTCGGAGATTTTACCTGAAAAGTAGTATTTCAGTTAAAATTTATTCTTATTCTTGCTTGCGAGTAAAAGAGATTGTGAACGTCAGCTCCATATGAATGAAAGATTAGACAAAATGGTAAAATATAGCAACAGATTGGTTAATAGTTGGTACTTTAGTCGGCAGTAGAAGACATTAGGTTTAAGTAATATTGCAATTTGAGTTATATGACATAGGAACAAAGTATTAACAAAAAATTTTTTTTTTTTTAAATAATAATTTAAATGTTTATTTTTATAAACATTTAAATTATTATTTAAAAAAAAAATTTAGTTTAAAAAATTATTGTTAAGTCTTAAGAATAAACTTTTAATTATTTATAGAGATACATGTTTTTAAATGTTATAACAAAAGATTAAGTTGAAGGATAATAATTTACTGAAAAGAAAAAACATTATATAACATTTTTCAAGACTATTTACTCAATAGATAAACTCAAAAAGCAAAACCTTATCTGAATAAAATGTTTGAGGCTCTGTTAGCCGTTTCTGAGCATTATTTATAACATGTAATGTATATAAATACTTCGAAAAGGTAGTTTTTATAAGATGGTTTTTATTTTGGAGCTATTATGCAAATTTCTTTCGTCATTAAAATTTATGTATAAATAAAGAAGATATAACTCCGAATTAAGTATATTTCCGGAATACTGCTCTTGTAATATTATTATTATACATATTTATAATTAATAATTATTCAATAATTAAGCACAAAAAAGCATAAAATAATTTATATTAATAAAATCGTATCCTAAATTACTATATGGAAGGGGTATCTCGATCATATTGGAAGATACGTAATTTTTTACTTAATAGGCCTAATTTCCCATGTCTCCCTGATTTCGTAAACCATCCGCTTCAAGTACATTTCAATATAAATAAATACTCGTTGATAAAACGGGTTTTTATTTTTTCTTTCATTAACAATCACTCAATACATACATATTCAGATTATAATTAAGCACTTTAAGTTAGTTTAATCTTTTAATTAGTTTACTCACAAATTAATTCTACCGGTTGTGGATTTAAATTTAATTCATCTAATAAAATGATTCAAATTGCGCGTAAGAGCCTGTTTACATAGAGTATATGTTCAATCGATTTTTTGGTAGAGTTAACTTAATATAAATCTTAGTAAAACTTTCGTAATTTTCGACTTACGGTATAGACGGGAGTGTAGATACAGGGTATTGTAAGTTACGGAGTAAATTTTATATTATGTATTTAATATGACTTGGCTTCGATAAAATATCCTAGTTAAAATTATCTTTCATCTGACAGGACTCAGCTGCTCATTACAATAACGATCAATAACGGCTTAACTTCCTCGCCAAAACAAATAATTATTATTGAAGTTACAATAATAAATTAATTCACAAACACGCAAATAGCATCATATAAATTTAACATTTGTTACTGCAATGTATTTATTTATTTATATACCTCTATAATACTCAAGTGAGATCGCTTTGTTTCAAAATTGGTAAAATGCCAGAAATCTAACATACATCCGATAAGTGCCTATTTTTAGGTAAGCAGTCTAGACCGAAATAAATACCGTAAAATATAAAAATCGTAATAGTTTGTATCGAATACTATATCAATTTAAATAAACAAAAATCATGTATGTATGTTGTATCTAAACTATCAATTCAATATGCACTAGACTACTTTTTGTATGTGCAGTTCTTACTGACACGATTAAATAAAATTATAATATAGTAAATGCTTCAAACTTGTTTTGCATTTTTAGCCATATACCTAATACTAGATCGAAAACTTACATCAAAACTTTATGTTAAGTTTAATTACGATCGGTTCATTAGTCGTATTTATGTAGACTTAGGACTGTTGTAGAATTTCCACTTTTATTCAGATTTTTGTCTTTCCCTACCATATAGGCTTGATCAGCTGTAATATGCCAAAAAGTCTTCCTTCTTTTCCCTGCCCGTGTCCTAATCTATTTGGGGTTTGCGTTACGAGGCTTTCCCTTCCATTCTTCTATATTATTCGTCACCTGATCGTTCACATCCATCTCTATCATATCCCTCCTGTCACACTACATCCATGTCCTGCTGTGTCGTCCTCTTCCCCTTTCTACCTCTACGCTCATGTTCATCACTCTTTTAGTTACTTATAACAAAAAGTAATAGCCGCCAAATGTTTTATTGCTAGACAAGGTCTATTCGATCTATCGAGAAGGATTGAAACTTTTTTCAATATATTTCTCCATTGTGATATATGGCAAAATTGCTCTACTGCACATAATGGTTTCGTCACAATTTTTTCTTTCGTCTCGGCGGTTATAGAAACACATTCAGTAAATAATATAATGAACTATACACGTACTAATAGCTGAAGAATGAATCATTTCAATATGTTCTTCTTAAATTTCAGGTCAACTGGAAGGATATTGCTGGTTTAGATCATTTAATCAATGAATTGAGGGAGACAGTCATTCTGCCTATACAGAAACGGGAACTCTTCGCTGACAGCCGGCTCACACAGCCGCCCAAGGGTGTCTTGTTGCATGGACCACCAGGTACGTTATTGCACCTAAACACAGTGTACATCAGTTCTCGATCTATGTATCGAATTCTAAAGCTAATATTTCTGGCGCTTATCTTCTTAAAATGTAAAATTTTACATAACCGCGGTTTATTTTCTAGGCTGTGGTAAAACTCTGATAGCAAAGGCAACAGCCAAGGAGGCTAACATGAGCTTCATCAATTTGGACGTTTCCCTTCTGACTGACAAGTGGTACGGCGAGACTCAGAAGCTCGCCGCTGCTGTGTTTAGTTTAGCGGTCAAGTTGCAGCCATGTATCGTATTCATTGGTAAGTCATTATTCATTAAAAAGGTAATAAATTAAATCCAAACATATTCCAAATCTATTCTTGTTATTATAATAGGATTTATAAATATCGGTATCTATTTGTTTGTAGATGAGATAGAGTCGTTCCTACGCACGCGCACGCAACACGACCATGAGGCCACAGCTATGATGAAGACGCAGTTCATGTCGCTGTGGGACGGACTCATCACAGATCCCACTTGCACTGTCATCATCATGGGTGATTATACTTTTTTTTTCTTATTCTTTGCAGGGCATGCAGTTGTCTACTTGTCACACGTAGTTATTTTCACTAATGAAGTATAAAAAATATTATAATGTGCTTAATTCATAGAATTCATAATGTGATAATGAATGTCAATAACTATTTAGTCAATATATTAATTATTATTTGTTTAATAATGTGTATTTGTATTTTGGTGTACCCTTTAATTTGACACATTCATTCAAAAAGACAAAAATGTAATGAAAAATATATATATCACTATTGATATGCCACATGATCAAAAATTGAGAAAAAGATGATGGAAATAAATTTTTAGGATAAAAATAAATCTACTGAACCCAATGTGTTTAAAATGATGAACAGTGAAATGTGACTATTTGTCCGTTCCCAACCGCAGGTGCGACGAACCGTCCGCAGGACCTGGACCGCGCCATCCAGCGCCGCATGCCCGCCACCTTCCACGTGCCCATGCCCGGCGCCGCGCAGCGCGAGCGCATCCTGCAGCTCATCCTGCGCGCCGAGCCCACCGCCGCCGACGTACGTGTTGCTTTTTTGACGTGACTGCTTGAGGCGCGTGCGTGCGCGGAACCGTGTGACACATCGGGCCGCGAGCGTGCGCAGATGCGTGTCACATGTCGGGCCGCGGGCGTGTACCGATCCGTGTCCCATTGCGGGGACGCGTGCGTGTGCGGATCCGGGTGACATGTCGGGCCGCGTGCGTGTCGCAGTTCCATAGTTCCATTTAGTTCGTTCCTTCCTCAGATCGACTTTGCTCGGCTGGGCGCGGCCACGGACGGGTTCTCCGGCTCGGACCTGCACGAGCTGTGTCGCCAGGCCGCCGTGTACCGCGTGCGCGACCTCGCAAGGGACGAACTCGCGAGGGAGAAGCAGGTGAGCAATCGCGAGCTTGTGCTTTACATATTCATGTGTCAAATTGTATGAAATTTATTAAAAATAATTTTTAATATTTCTATATATTCAATCAGATCAGGATTTGAATCTGTAATTCCAATTCCAAATGTCACAACACTATAACATCTGTTCCAGTGTAAACAGAACAAGTCCAGCAGCTCGGACTCGGACGACGAGTACGTGGACGCGGTGCGACCCATCACCATGGAGGACTTGCGGCTCGCCCTCGGCAAGCTCAAGGAATCCAAGATACAGTGCGGCACGCTCGCACCCAACATGCGCATCGAGCTGGACTAACCGCTGCGCCGACCGCTGCGCCGACCGCTGCGCCGGCAGACGGGCTGCGCGTAGACACTACCATAGACTAGGATCGACGGTGCCGATGCAGAGGGTTAGTATCGGAACATTTTAGCGTTTTAGTCATCAAAAGTCCGGGATTCGCTTAAGGTCTTGTCTTGAAGGTTTGATTTCATGAAGTTCTTAAGAAGTACTAAAGCTTAACTTAACAGTTTTGTCATGTACTCGTAATACCAAAATCAGTTTTAGTTCAGAAATATTTTTTGTAATCATTATATTTTGTCTTCTAAATGGAACAAATTGATACGTCTGTACCTAATTTTTTTTACTTTTTTTTTTGTGTACTTTCAACATTTTTGTTTCGTCTCGAAAGTTATATCTTAAAGTTATACATTACATTCATACCAATGTAATTATGGATGTTGCTTGAATAGTGTTTAGACGTAAATATATCTGAAGTACCTAATTAATGTGTAAGATGACATGATTTGGCATTTCGATTTATATAACAATATTGACTCGGTTACAACAATATAAGTCTGCTCTTGTAAAACAACAATATTTGCATTATAATTTAATGAATTTGAGTAAAATAAATTAGGTTTTCTATAATATTCTGTAATAAAAATCGTTATTCCATTTTTGAATATTTATTTTATTCGTAAAGCCGAGTGTCCTGCGTCCATATTTTTAAAAAAATTGCGCATTTTTTTTTTATACAAACGGGGTGTGATTTTATACTGTTCAAAATTATATCAAAATATATTTTATTCACGTAGTTTCCTAAAAGCACTTTTGAAATCTCGTGTTATAGTATTGGATTAAATGTAAAGCTACCATCGGATTGGGAAGTAGTTTCTACCAAAAAACCGGCAAGAAACTCAGCACTTAAACTTACTAAACAGTACGTAACTTCCTCTTTTCTACTATTTTAATGACGGAGTCAATAAATTAATAAAAGTTTTATATATCATGACTAGGGGAAAAGTATGTTTATTTTAATTTTATGTATATACTTAATAAAATGATTGAAGTATTCTTAAAAAGTAGGCAGATTTTTTTGAAATGTTTGTTTAGATTTTTGCAGGAAACCCGGCTTTAAACAAAACATAAAGTTGGACCAAATATTGGATATAATATCCAAACATTGGTTCTCTTCCTCGTTTATGCCCCAATGATATTAAAATAATGTTAACTAGACAGAACTAATAAACTGATACCCAGTTTTGTTTCAATTGATATTACGTCTTTCGAATTTTATTGCTTTCTCGTGTATCCATGTAAGTATTGTTATCTTATTTATTTTGTACTTTCATAACTAATACTTTATATAACAGTTGTACAAGTATGTATTTATTTAAAATTTTATTTAATTAATTATCTCTGTTCTTTCAATTCGATTGAAGGAATGAAACCATGTTATCAATTAACTGAATACTTTGTGCTTGCATTGAATGTACTTTTATTATCTGTGCTTTTCGATTTTTTTCCTTACTACATTGACGTATGTATTGTGTATCTGTTTTTTGTTTTTTTTTTAATTTTCAATACTATTCGATACAAATTTGAAGTGCTTTCAATTTTTAACTAGCAACGTAGAACTGATATAATAGGATCTATGAGATGCAGTGTTGGTTTTTAATTAATATTTGAAAAGGTTTAATAAAATCAGAACATTATTTACGAATGTTAATAGTTTTGTAGATAATCTATCGGCGAAGAGTTTATGATTAAATTTTATTAATTATGTGTATATTTGAAATTATATACTATGTCCGAAGTATTAAAGGTAATTGTTACAATTTAAAATTATTTAGAGTAACAAAAAATTAAAGTTTTAAAATATATAAAGTGTAACTAGCTACTCAGGACAGAAGTGAAACTCCTTTAAGAAGCAGAGACATTACCCATGCAAGAAGAAGTTTCACTTATGTTAGTATATAAATGTACGTAATATACGTACATGTATACAAATTTTACTGTGAAATAAAATGTTAAAAATAAGTATTTGTTTTTAAAAGAAATACTTATACACGCTGCAGCTTTCAAATTTGTTTCTAACCATTGTTTTAATTAATTATCTTTTATCTTTTGTTCATTGCAGTTTCATTGAAGTTAGACCAAGGAGTAAAGTTGTTATTTACTTTGTTGAAGGCTCTGTGACTATATACCTAGGCTTTAGGTATTTGGTTATTCGAGTATTTATATCAATACATTAATTAATTGTATGTACTGTTCTTAGGCACGTTAAATATTTAGGTACGGGCTGTGTTTTACTTTAAAAATGTGTAACATACGTTGCGTTTTGTAGGTTATAAATATGTCATACTGACATTGAAAATGGCGGGAATTTTTTTGTTATCTATGTATGTTTTATTTATTGGTGTTTTCGTTATCAATAATGTTTCGTTTTATAAACTAAGTTTCTAAATTTAACACCTGGCTTGTTTATATTTATAAGCAGTCAATTTTGTAACTGTGCAATGATTTGTTTATAATATAAAGTCATTCTGTTATTATTTCTGTCTGACACTTAGCTGACATTACAAATGATATAATATTTTTTTTACCATAAAGAACAACTTTACATATAACTTCTTATTTAGAATGTCAAACAACTAATATTGGAAAAAGAGATACCAATGTTGTAACTGAACACCCGTTGAAAGATGTTTTTAAGGAAAAAGTATCATTACAGTGACATGATACTGAATAGTATTACATTACAGTGTAATGTAATACTGAACAGTTGTTTTACATTACACTGAAATGTAAAGTATCTTTTACGTGTTAATTATATTTTTTCCTATAATTGTTTAATTCAGTTTTTTTTTTTAATTTGTAATGAGGCAAAGACACTATTCATATGTCAGTGTGACACTTCATTCGAATTTTAAGAAAAATATTCCTAACAAGCATTTTTACCGTTACTTAAAGCAAAATTCTATACGTATATATGTGTGGGTTGTGAGTATGCAAAATGCTTCAGCGTCACTTGCAATGTCATGCTTCCAACGTTTGGTTGTGCGCACGATTGATGCAATAATTAAGTTTGTTTTTTGTCTTACCGAATATAGATTAAAGAGTATTTTGTAAGAGAGTTTACCGCGTGTGAAAAGTATAAGTGAGGGTTTACTTTGAAAGTATAATATACATTTATGATGATATTATGTACATTTAACAATGCTTCTGATGATACTTTAAAATTAATTTATACACGGCTGTTGATTGTTATACACGACTAATATATGTATAATATATTTTTTGATTTAAATTCAAATCGTAAGTACGATCGATTGCGTCACCGAATTCGATATTTTTTAAGGTATGAGCAAAATAATAAAGGTGTAAACTAAACGAAAAGTTATTTGTTAATTTTAAAACGACAACCAAAACAGCAAAACGCAACTAAGATTACGATGAAATAGCTTGTTTATAAAACGAATGCAATTTCAAAATAACATTGAGTTTAGGTTAAAAAATAAATTAAAAATAAACCTGTGAAAAACATCTTAATAATATCAATATGCTTTGAATAAATTCACCTCAATATATTAAAGAAAAAAACTTTTTAACACAGTTTTTTTTTAAGGATTTGTTGTAATTTTTATTATGTTATCTGTTCTGCGTGTCACGCTATGTTAAAAGTACAGTCGGTACAATAACGTCGCTCAAATTTCAAGCTAATTTGTTCAAATTGCGTACCTACTTACCTGTTTTGATGTATTATAAAACTGAGCGTATGTTACTGTGCCGGACTGTATTTAAATTCTCATTGTAGATAGTAAATGTTAGATAACACCAAATGTAAATAGAGGGAATAAATTATTTAAAAAGTTTTATTTGTGTTTTATTTTTATATTTTAAATAAAATGATAACTATGTGTTTGTGGAGCGTCCTTTATTGGCACATTTGATTCACGCCTCAGTCTGCCAGAACTGAAAAATAATATAAAAAAAGGTGATTTACAAAAGGCGATGGATAAATAATTGTAATAGATTTTTTATATATTTTGTTTTCCGTGTCCGTGTCTCTATTCCACGGTGAGCCGTTGGTCCTGCGTATGAAATCTAGGTCGTGTAGGTTTTGGTTGCAACTGATTATAAGAATGGCATTGCCATTTGGCAACTGCATAAGGCCGCATTTTCCACTAAGGACTCCATGCAGGTAAATAATTGGGAAATAATATTGCATTGTGGTAAAAAATATATCTTTTAAGAAATATATAAGACCTGTCGTGGATACAGGAAATAGTGTTGCCCAACATTTATACTTTTTTTCAATTTACTAAAAAAAATCAATGGGATGTGAAAAATAGCACAATGTGCGAAGTTATTTTACCTTTTTCCGTTTCGAGTGTTTTGTCTCTTTATTTCTAGGTTTTCGATGATTTTTCTTATGTTTATTAGTTACGGCAGTTTTCTTTTTGATGGGTCTTGGCGTTATTTTTCGAAGTAAATCAAGCAGACCTGTAATAAATATAATAAAAATAAATAATTACATTATAAAAAAAATAAAATTACAATACACTGATGTAGCCAGTTATAACAGTTACGGTAACAGTTGTTGTCCGAAACATATTATTTTTATTATAAATAATCTTCGGCCCTTTATTTTATATATTTTTAATGGCAATACTTTTTTCGAGGTAGTATTTGGAAGGTTAGCGGTCTTTTAACCAATGTACGAATTGATCCACGAAGAAAGATTAGGTGTATAATTCATTAAGTTTTGTATAAAATGACAAAAATTGAAATATAATGAATTAGATCTCCGCCCGAAAAAAATAAATATAAGACACCTTCTGGGGCGCTTCAATGATGGTCCAAGAATGACCATCATTGAAGCCTCTAATGGATGAGACACTCCCTCATGTGTAGCGCCCGAGTTTTTTGTACCCCCAGCACCCTGGGTTTAGTGGTACTTGTCTCGAAGTAGCTAGTCTAAATTAGTAAAATTAATGCTTGTACTGCCTGAACAATTTATATATGTTACATATTATATGGGGGCCATTCATTTATTACGTAAGACGATTTATACGGAGGGAGGGGGTGGATCATGTCTTATGTTTTCTGACAAGGAGGTGGGAAGCGGTTTCGATAGTTCTTACGAAAGATCAAAAAAATTAAAACTATTTGAAAAAACGCGGGGAACCGCACGATTGCTGAGGTTCGCTCGGATGTGTACTATTAGAACCTTTGAAATTACAAATAAACACATTTCAAAAAAATTGTTACTTTGAAAAAGAAACAGTAAAATAAACCAACGTGTATTCATTTTCTTTTTAGATTCTTACGTAATAAACTTTAAACAGAGAGGGAGAGGGTAGGCCAGTTCTTATTTTTTCTTATATTAGGGGGGGAGTTGGTCAAAAACTAGCGAAAATAGTCTTACGTAATAATTGGATGGTCTCTATACAACAGTAGCAAGGCCAAGATTTTCCTAAATTCTATTAATTCCTTTTTTACATTTAGAAAATGACTTTGGTAACGTTGACAAAATATGACAAGTTTTTGATTTATTCGTCCATGCTCCATGCTACGTGTGAGTGACGCTCGTGCTTAAAATATATCTGAGTGAGTGAGTTGACTGATGTAAGAAAAGCGACAGCATAACAATACACATTAGATTATATTTGTAAATGTACGTCGGTAATTTAACGTTGAGAGGCGCGACTTTTTTGCAGATTAATTCTTTAGATTTGTTCATTCCGTAGGCGTTACGGCAGGTTCTTGTTCTTGTGTTTGTGTTTCTTAATTAATTCTGCAATACGTAGTGTTGCCACAAATATATTATTTTTTCAATGAAGTAACCAATATTGCTATATGTAAAATAGTTTCCCTTGCTAGTAAATATGCTTTTCGGCCAATCATACTTTGATTGGCAAATTTACTATATTTGACGGTATACATCTTAACGGAGAAGATTTTTATATTATCCAATTTGCTATAACTCGCCGCTAGATGGGGCTGAACATCAGCTTCTATACTTCTGTTGCTTGTAAAACATTGAACAAAGATCTCTTTATATGAACCAATCCTTTTTGGAGTTCAAGAACAAAAGAGTACATATAACTATAAAAACATTATCTTTAAATGCATTTCTCTTTATTACTATGAATGGTAGCATAATAGAAGTTCAATTGTATCATTAAAAATGATAAAAATCGATAGATATTTTATCAGACAAAGTTATAAATTAATAATATTGCAGTGCAATCATAAACTAAAGTCATAAATGATATATTCTATCCATAAACAAACATTAAAGCAACCGCTTTTCCACCAAAAATATTTCCGCTAACTGTCACGATTAACTCTCAATCGAACAAATACAAAAACCATCAAAATCGTTCCAGGAATTTAGTAGGTGTTCAGTGACATTCTACCTGTATAAAATTGTTATTAGAAAACGTCAAGTCACTGGACCTTGACTAGCATTCTAATATACAATTACAGAAAACATAGATTGTATAATAGTGACATAATCGAATATTAGTTGTGAAAACGAAGAATTATATCGATTTCATTGGTTCATTCGATACGAGACAGATAATAAAAATGTTATAAAAAGCAATAATAGGAAATTAAGTGTAGGTAATGTTACTGCGTTAGTGTCCAAGAGGCCTTACATCTGATGTATCTTGAATCCTCCTTAGTTTGGGGTGTTTTTCATACAGATTCGTAAAAACTCAGAATATAAAACAAAAGGCAGATGGAGCGTACTGACCATTAATATGAAGCAACAAAAGCAAATATGAAATCAAATGCTAATGAAACTCCCCGGTAGTACGAAACGAAGCGTCCGTATTTTAATACGTCAATAATTAAAGTAATTTTATGGCGCATACAGATGTCCTACCTACTATTTCCAAACATTTTATTGAATTACTGTAGTTTCCGCCATCCGGATTGGTACATTATTATTGTGCTATTAAAACATTTAAAAAAATATGCGAAATTAATATCAACCGAAAAAAAGGACTTTCTCTTACCCTTATCAACATCATTTAAATACGCCAGATGGACCGGAAATCGTCCATTTTGGATATAATTCGGTGCACTGATAGATATATCTGAACATGCGCCAAATGTTTCCTGGTTTCCACAGCCCAGTGCTCCTGTCCCGTTGCCACAGGAACCCCAGTTGTTACCAGCAACATATCTCCATTGAAGTACACAATGATCGCAAAACAATCCCTCAGGGAGGCGATAATCGACTTTATGTGTTCCTGATTTCGGTGGATAATACTTGAATCCTCCATTTTTAAGTTCTACTGGATATTTGTCGAAACATGATTGGTCACTCCTTTCAGAATAAGGACAGATCTTGAAGTACCAGTATCCGCGGTGAAATGCAGTTATTTCAACTGTTGCTGTGAACACTTGACCAGCTCTGAACTGAGCCACGATTATACCCTGTCCATATGCGCCGCCGATTTCGTGAGTTCTCGGTTTCTTCATGTCGTAAGGATCACCGCAAATACCGCATCTAGTAATAAAAACAGATACACCTATCTTGAGTATCTAATCGTTTGAATAATTAGTTTATACTTTAGATGAGAAAGAGCTACTCCAATAGAAACGAAATAAAAAAAAATTGAATACCTAAATCAAGAGATTAAAGCCACTGTCAAAATTACTCACTTGCCATGATTAATATTATATTGACGATAGAATCCTCCACAGTTCAGTCCGTCATCGTCGTAATTCGGCTTAGTGTGGAAACCAAAACGCCACATTGACGCTCTGGATGGTGGCTCTAACACTCTACCGTGACCTGCCACTGACACTAATACTGATACAATGACCAAAAAGTGGCACAGCATCTGAAAAAAATAACAATATCCTTATATACTTATAGAAATTAGTAAAAAAAACTAAAGTAGGTTGACAACTAAACGTATGACTCCATACTTATGTTCCCTTTCCTAAATCGACTTGTGCATTTACTAAGTTACTATTTAATTAAAAGTGAACCGATATATACAGATATGAGTAATAATTATTTTATTTATGTACTCATATTGAATGAACCAATCAACCAATCAATATAAACTAAAAGTCATCGACTAACCAATCACTAATAACTGTTTCATCAATTTTATTCAAGTAACGGTTGGTTTTGAGCTTGGTTATTTTACTTATGAAATATTACGGATTCGCTTTAAAAGAGAACAAAACGATGGTATAGAGCGGAGTTAAGAATATCAACTCTGCTCTATACCATCAGCGGACTGCATTTTTACTATTCTCTCTTTTGTTAAGCTGGGCTAAATAATTTATTTATCTGTTATTTAAAATATCCAAATATCAATAAATCCTCCTTGAATATATAAATTAAAATTCTGCAGATATTTATAACTTTGCCGATTCATAAATTCTAACCATTTGTAAAATATACACTACAAAAATAGAAGCATATTATTTAATACAATACGTATAGATGATAAAAAGCGTGGAACTACTACTTGTTGACTTCCAAGCAGGATATATTATATACATATATAATTGAAATTACTCAAATAAGTGTGTATTTTAAATGTTGGAAAAGAGTAAGTACTGAGTTTCTTGTCGGTTTTTCTCGGTAGAATCTACATTTCGAACCGTAGTGGTAGTTTCACTTAATATAGTTTTGTAAAAAGACGATTCAAAAGTGCTTGTAAAAGCCTATTTGTATAGTCTGGTTATTAGCATATCGATTTATAGTTTTTGAAATCTAATAATTATTTACATTAAAAAATTGCAACGTGTTTTTGTAATCGAACGTTAAAGAGTATTTTTTTCCAAAATTAACTTTCAGATTTGCTTGATCTTTGAAACCCAAAGTTGCTGAAAAATATATTTCGGGTAATCGATTAAGGCTTTGAAACGTGATTTAACGAACAGAACGAACTTGAAATTAATTGCAGTAAAGAGTTAAAACAAGTTTTGTATAGAGAGTTTGTTCGAAAGCTATTTTGTTACTGTAAGTCCACCAACATGCAGAATGTTTTGGGCATCCTGGATAAACATTAACTGGTTGAAATGAAAGCCTCTTTTTATTTTTTTCAACTGAATATCTCAGTTATTTCATGAAAGCTTTCTATGAGCACTACTCGATTGTACTTTAAATAAAATTTGTATTCTTGGTTTGATTTAAAGAAGAACATTTATATAACAATATCCTGAGCTGGTTTTCAAGGATTTCATTGCTTTTGGCGAAAGCTTAAATACATTAAGAAAAGAAATTCTTTGCTTTATTAACTATTAAAAAAACTTGAAATGAGAAATTATTACATAACTAACATTAATTACATTTTTAGCTAATAAAACTGTTTTAAAATTTCACTATTTTCTATTTAATTAAACATTTTACTGCCACATAAAATTTACCCGCTTTTATGATTGTTTTGGTTCCAAAACATCATGATATACCTAATCCAAACTTAAATCTTTGTCACACAGCTACAAAAATTGTCTTTATATTATATAAATGATTATTATCATATAACTTACTTTGATAAAGTTTTTGTCTTACAAAAAACTTTCGCACTCTGTCACCCTGGACAAAAGCATACACTCATTATTCGTGCACAAATCTCTGACTGAGCAATATTATTATGAAGACATTTTAATCAGCTAACACTTCTAGAAGAGAGCACTTAGTTTAAAGCAGATGTGTACCAAATACAAATGTTTGTTGAAAGTTGTAACGCGACGCAGAAGGTAGTTTCGCGACTACGTCAGACAACCGTTGTTTACGATACGCGGTCATGAACCTTTTTTTATCAATTTTTATAACATTTCATATAATATATGTCGTGATTGGAAATAAGCACAGTGAGGTTAAAGTCCTCTTAGGCGTCTTATATATGGTACCAAATGTCGAAACTCCTTTCTTCTTTTCACGTTATTATTGTCAAACTAATTACCCCAATATGACAAAACTAAGTCAGCATTACTTAAAAACACGAAACATCTCAACGGTCCAGTTAACTTAACCTCAAACGATAACACTTATCCGCCGTTCCACAACAAGAGCTCAATTATGAACAACCGCCGGTTACCAACTAACTTTCTTCGGTCTATCTCCATTACAAAGACTCAGTAGATCACTTGTGTCTCGCTTATTAAGTTTTGTAGTAGGAGAATTTTTTTTATACAATGTTATATAATTAGATTTTTTTTGCTGCAGCTATTTCGATACGACTCATCTGATAATCCATCCGATTCGACTCGCAACAATTAGATGTGGACTTTGCTATGCCAAAAATCTTCACGCAAATACCAATAATAACTGTAAACAGTTTCATTCTAATTGAATTTTAGTAAATCGTTAGTTACTTTCGCAAATCATTTATTACATCCTCTCCCTAGGCCTCCTCTCCCTTTGAGGAGAACGTTTGGAGCATATTCCACCACGCTGCTCAATTGCGGGTTGGTGGAATACACATGTGGCAGAATTTCGTTGAAATTAGACTAATGCAGGTTTAATTCACCGCCGAGCACGAGATGAATTATAAACACAAATTAAACACATGAAAATTCAGTGGTGCCTGCCTGGGTCTGAACCCGAAATCATTGGTTAAGATGAACGCGTTCTAACCACTGGGCCATCTTGGCTCAGTAAATCATTCGTGACACCATAATTTTGCTACCTAAATGGCTAACTGTACTGGCTCATCACACATAGTAATTTATGTTTGACAATAAAACATTTCATGAGTAGGTAGTATTCACTCAGACGCTTCCATACAAAGCGCAATATGAGTTTATAATAAGTAGAATTAATTACGTAAACTAAGTCCAGAACTTCCTTACAATACTGATGCAGAACCTCTTTAATGACTATCGACTAACATTGCCCTATTATATAATATGTATGGGTATTTATTTTAAGTAGTTTTTTTTGAGGCATTGATATATTTTCGTAAAATACTCGGATTCCTGCTTGGGGATACAGATTATGTATGTATGTATTAGATTATTTTAACCCACTAAAACCACTGCGATGATCGTCTGCGACATAGAGAATCAGAGAGGTTGCAGAATCGTGATGACATTAAGCCATTTGCAGCCCCCCTGTGTTGTGCTCCATGTTCAGAGGCGGTGGTGATCTCGCCCCCTATTCTCATAATATATACATTATGAGAATAATTATCATAATTGAGGATACAAGAATAAATTTTACTAAAACAAAAGTAGTTTTTTTCAATAAAAATGTACAATCTACACTAATGTCTAAGTTCAAAAGTAACTCTGTCTGTCTGTTGCTCTTTCAAGGCCAAACCATACTGAATATGATGAAATTTTATATGATGCAAGCTTGAACTCCAAGGATGTCCATCCCATGGGCTATTTTTGACGACAAACCCCTAAAACGCGAGCAAAGCCGCGAACGACTCCCAGTATAGTATAAAAGTAATGTAAACGATTTTAAAGCGTGTGTATTTTATACAATGTAGATAAAAAAGAGGTGATGGATTGGTATTATCCTTTAAATGTGCTCATTTGATTTGCTAATGAGGCGCGTGTTTTGCAATAAAAATTACGACAAAGAAAGCTAAAGTACACTTAGTAATTTTAAGTCTTGTAGTGTAAATCTACGGTTTCCTGGTGGAGAAAGTAAACATCGATACATTTAGTTGATTACTTAATACTTGATAGAGAATCGAGTCGCGTATTTTCGCTTTGCATCTATTTATGGTTACAATTAAATCTGGATTTTTGTTCTTTCGTTTTACTGCCGATTTCAAGTATAGATTTCTCATTTCATTATGAACGAGAGAGTTTTTTGTTTATGACATATGTTTCATGTGTTTGTACCTTCTGAGGGTAAGGTTTGCTCATTACCTTTGCTCATTAACAGTGGTACATGTTTGGAATATATCAATTATTAAAAAATAGTAACATTGTCTATGTCTAAAACTAGTTGCCTTTGACTAGGTAAATCGTACCTTAGTATCTATTATATTCGAAAGTAATTCAGAAGTCTATGTTAGAGAAGAGTCTATGGCGGAGGACAATTCGTCAATTCGACAATTTAATAGTAGTTCGTATGTAGTGCAATTAGTATTTAAACAAAACAATTACTTATTTTTTTATATATCTTTAATAAATAAATTAAAAAAAAAATACGAAAAACGAAACAGTTGATAAAATCAATGTGTCCGTTATACAAAAACTATTTTAAAAACAAGTTAAGATAACAATCTTATTAAAATTGTCTATGCTTAAGTCTCAATGTCTTTGGTTAGATCTCTTTGTATCTATAATATTTAACAATACCTATGCCGTAAGACTTTAATAATAATTATTATATAGGAGTCAAATAAGTCAATGACTTTATAGCGATGACAAAACAGTACTATAAGAATTATATTTCACTCCATATACAATCAATTGTAATTTTTGAATCACCTTATCACGATATTATTTTAAATGTAAATAATTTATCAATGATTCGAATGGATTGTATTACCAAATAAAGAATATGCATTGTTTTTTTTTTTTTAATTAACAACAAACGAAACAAAATAATAAGACATTTTATCATCTGTGGCACTTGTAAGGGATTTTTGAAATTTACAATTGATTATTATAACCATACAGAATAATGTTTAAAAGGATTTTTTTTCT
Organism: Vanessa atalanta; assembly: GCF_905147765.1. Taxonomy (NCBI): domain Eukaryota; kingdom Metazoa; phylum Arthropoda; class Insecta; order Lepidoptera; family Nymphalidae; genus Vanessa; species Vanessa atalanta. The sequence goes on along the minus strand of NC_061886.1, from coordinate 10,241,537 downwards.
TTATTCAGAATAATAATATCAGATCCAAGTAGGCTCTTAAAAGCATCAAAATTGTGATATTATTACAAGTTTGTTACAAGTGAAAACACCATACCGGTTCGGAATGTGGCTTCATGGGGAAAGTTATTTAATTTATATTTACTTATAGTGAAATGTATATATGCTCGAAAAGCAACGAATAATAAATAATTTAAATAAAAAACTTTTTAATAGTTTATTGAATATTTTTAAGAGTTCAACAAAGAAATCTAAGTATACATCTATTGATACTTTGTAACCGAATTTACTGCAACTTGTGCCAATAATTAAATTAAAAAAAACAGAACATTGTTATCTGTGGGATTGGATTTAATTATATTATAAACATGCCACAAAAAGTACATACGTTTTGTTTCAAAATAACTTCATATTTTCACAATTTTTCCATGTAAATTACAGGAAAGTTATTAAATATTTGTATTAAGAATAGATTTTATTAAACTGTTGTGCCATTATGACTTTTTGCGAATGTTTCCGGCAATACAGTTATCTTATCTATTATCAATACCGATATGTTTTATTTCGTATTACGTTAATCAGCTGAACTTGAAACGAATTTTATTGTATTCGCGAGTTTTAAACCACTTATAGTAAGATTCAAATCGAAATCATTTTTTTTTCAATATTATAGCAAAAGGATAAACCATGTCTTATCGCCCAAAGAAATTAAATTTCGAATCAAACGTCAAAATACCGCTAGCAGATGAGATACAATTTTACGCGGTAAAATATCGTGCAGTACATTTTTTAAGTTTGATATCAAATATAAATATATATGTAGATAAATCTTCACTATGTATAATGTATATGTTACGTTAATATCCGGAAAGGAAAAAAAAATACGAATTTAGTTTTGTTTTTAAATTTATTTATTAATATGTTTGTGTCACGGGCATGCTTTAACCGTATGTTTAACTATTATTAAAATATGATAAATTACATAGTAGAAGGAATAATTATTTAAATAATAATTTAAAAAAAAAAACTAGATAACCAGTAAAAAGACTGTAAAATTTCTGTTCAATAAATTGGGAACAACATATAACGATAACAATTGTTTTAACTACAAGATTTGACCAACATGTTTATTATATTGTTTATGTAAACCAACAAACGAACACACACAATAAAGAGGTGAAGTTTGCAAAAAAAAAACTTGTACATATTTCGTTATTTTATTTGTTTTCACTCAATACCGGAAAAATGCTAATAAAAATTTTTGAGTATCATATCAATTAAGTATTGACAAGGATTTATGAAATAAATTAAATTAAAAATCACTAATCACTTAATAATATAAAAATATTTAGACTTCATTAAAAATGTAATAAAAACAATGTTGGCTGCTCACTCACCTTGTAAAATTACGCAGATTCCATAATAAACACCTAGCTTATATTTAATTGTCTATTATATTATTATTATCAGTGCATTTTAGAAACAAATTAAATATGAAAAAACTAAATTATTAAATAAATAAATAAAATTCACAATAATCACATACTTCATTTTAAACACATAATCTCAAACACCGGTTTATATTTCGAAATAAGAACATTTTTTTTTGATACATCACTCACAATTTTAATTTCAAATTTCGAACGTTAAGAATAAAATAGAATTTATAAGCGCAGTATTTTTTTCTCTATTAACTCGATATGGTTTTCACGCTGCGCGTCGGTTAATACGTCTGTTCGTCAAGTCCGATGGTGAATTTTTCTCATTCTGCCTTTCTAATTGAATCGATCTTAAAATATTCTCGCTTTCTCCTAAAATTGATCTTACAATTCCATGACGTCATGTCGACCGCGACTTATTACGAATTAATTGCATTATCTGTAACGATTGTCAATTCGAAATAAGTATAACAAAAACCTAATTTATTTCTACTAAATTGACACATGGATTTTATTAAAGCATAACTATTTACTATTTTGTTATATTTCGGCAACGTTAAGACAAAATTTAAAAAAAATCTAATTTAATTTTAGAACAGATTTTTGTAACGGTACTTTTAAAAGTACTTAATTAAAATGAACGTTACCGAGGAAATAGATCGTGATAATTATATAAGATTATCATATATACTCTTTATACAATCAGGTAAATTATAAAAGTAAACTTTTATTATGTGTATTTAAAAGGATAAAATATATAAATAACCTAAATTTTAAAACGGACTTAATAATATCGTTATCTTAACTTTTTTTTAAAATACTTTTTTGTATAACGGACAAATTGGTTTTATCGACTGTTTTGTTTTTAATTAATAAATATAATAAAAGAAAGCTCTGATTATGTCTTATAGAAATTATTAAAAAAAATAAATGTAAAAAATAAACGAACTCTTTAGCGCTAAAACATAATTCGCAAAATTAACATATTGTTCCGCTTATTATAATTTAGAGATTATCAAAACGTGAAAGTTAAATGCCTCGAGTTTGGGTAATTATTGCCAGAAACTAAAAAAAAAAAAAAAATCAAGCAAACAATTTTAACTTAATAGTTATATAATGTTTTCTGAGAGTACATTACTTATATTACTTGAGTCTGAGAAGTTTTCATGAGATTAATATATATTTTAAATGTCCATATTAATGGAATCCATCTGGTATGATTTCTTTATTTTTACGAGGTACTTAAATTTATATAAGTACCTTCTTACATAATTTTAACTGATCAAACGTGTTAAGAATATATGAACTAGTAAAAAGTAATAAATTGTCTATGTCTATTTTTTGTTTAAATATTGTCTTTGATTAGATTTATACATTTTATAACTGTTATATTTAATTATTTCGTTTTAAGATGTTGATATGCATTTTATTGCCAAGTGATCAGAATTTTAGGATTGCAAATTGATTTTCCGAAAAGTTTCCATTGAACTCTAAAACGACGACTTCATTATTGACATCTTTTGATAACAACTGACATGACATCATTTTGGAAGATAAAAAAAGAATTTTCGATAACGACATTTTACTTACCAAGTTTTCTATATTTCCCGCCCCGGGCCCCGAGTGTCCTTACAAATAGTACTTATACGTACATACATATCGTACTAATTCTGTCATTAATTTAAAATCCAAAATTTCAGACTATAACGCTGTCTGCAAAGACATACAGGGAACTTAGAATAATGTAAATCAAATTGTAGACAAAATACAACAAGGTACGGATAGTAAGTCTGTAGAAATACAGTAATAAAATTAAATAATGTAATTTAATTAAACATTAAATATCGATGATAAAGTGCGACTGTTTGCTTAACAAAAGCTTATTTTTATCGGATTAGTATTAAATACCTCGAAACGAATTCCGGCACAATGAAACAAGCGTTATCATATATATATTATAAAATACAAATATATTATATGTTACATCTATTATTAATATGCATAAATAAGTTAATAATATATATTTTTAGCAACTTATGTATCATCCTCGGTAGTATAGTGGTAAGTATCCCCGCCTGTCACGCGGGAGACCGGGGTTCGATACCCCGCCGTGGAGTTAACTTTTTTTTTTTTGGTAACAATTTATAATTTTTATAGGATAATTATTTTATTTTAGTTAAAGTCTTACCATTAAAACATATTCATTTTCCATTATTTTTATAACCATTTAGCATGCCTTAATTTTACCTGCACAATATTATTATTATATAAAAGTTGTATAGCGGTGACTAATAAACATCTATTTAGCTCTTTCTGTCATCAGTAATTGGATATTTGAAAGAAGAAGATGAAGCATTGCCATAGACTTTTCTTATGTAGTAGGTAAGTTTGTTCTATATTTGAATATTCGTTAGTCGTTTCCAACGCAACGCAAACGTGCGTTAATTTTTTCCAATTATTTTGTTATTTAAAACCAGTAAGTTTATTAGTATTGATTATTTGATTATTTTAACATCAAAATCAAAATATACTTTTTTCAAGTAGGATTGTACAATCACTTTCAAATAGTATTTTTCTTAAATTATATTAAGTGATCACCGTTCGGAATGGAGATTCTGTCGAAAATAACCGACAAGAAACTAAGTAGTTACTCTTTTCCAAAATTTAAAATACAAAGTTATGTCAGTTAAATTAAATTATGTACGTACCTATATAATTCAAAAAGTTTTAGCTCCACATACAATATCTTTCTTTTTTTTTTAATGTTTCTTTTATTTGTGCCGTGAGGCACATACAGCAACGATAGTTACCTTCTTTCTATCAAATATAATACATGTATAATCAAAGACAATTTGATGTAGACTAATTTTCATAGAGACTCAAGTGTCATTTGCCTTAAAAATTGTTTGTATTGCGTCATCTTATGATCCATGGGTCAGAGCCCGTGAATCTTTATATAGGTCCGCAAACATCAGATGATATTTATGAAATATCGAAGGGCATAGTCTTCTCAACAGAGGAGAAGGAAGAGTTTGTATAATGAAATTATTATTATATTATAATCAAATATAAAAAAAAGAAAAAAAATATATTATTTAATCTACCGGTCGTTATAGATAGTAAAAACGTAGAAATGAGATTGCACACCAAAAATGAAGTTAAACTCACGTGTGACTCACGCTCACAAAATGTTAATGTTTTTTGGATACTTTTAGTTTTCTAAATAAATAAACCGAATGATGAATCTTTATAGAATATGACAAATCTTATCTTCGCAATAAATAACGGAAATCGTAAAACTTTATTTCCCCGCAATAAATGTAGATTAAATGAATAATTTAATTGCATCAATCTTTTTGGAAACAATAAAGGGATTACGTTATCGGACAATCAAAAACTAGGTACGTATATATTTTTTTTTATTTCATTTTTAACATTGACTTCAAAGATCGCCGCTCTTTATCACGAAGCTTTCAATAACTTGGTTGTAAAATAAATGCATTTGTTGAAGCGTAATTCTTAAATAATGTAAAGTAACTAAGTAACACTTAATTTAAGGATAAAATACAACGTTAACAAATATTTGAAAATAGAACATTTTCCTATCTGACTGCTTAATATTAATCATAAATAATAAAAAAATAACAACATTTAGTTTTATATAAATAGACAAAGGCAAAACAATTTGGAGTCTTATTTTCGTCTTTTTTTACAATCGATTTTTAATTTAACTTTTGATATACATACATTATAAATTAAAAAGTATTTCCCAAATTATTAATAATGTTTAGTGTCAAATTTCGACCAATGAGCGAATATTAATACTATTTAAGTTTTTTTTAAATCTATTTTATGAAATCGAGACGAAGCTGTTGTAGTTGACTTCTTCATAAATAATGAATTGAACGTAAAATATCACGCTGTATCTGTATTAAGCGAAGTTATATAAAATCTGACTAGACAAATTGTTATTGAGAGCTCCATGACTTCGACGGATATGACAATAATTTGTTTAAGATGGAGTGTCCAATTCCACTGGTATCGGGCCCACCACGGCGTCAACTGTAGACTTTGTGATTTTAATATCAGAACATGCGCCAAACGTTTCCTGGTTGCCACAACCTAGTTTCGCTGAACCATCTTCGCAGACGCCCCAATTGTTACCAGCTACGTATCTCCATTGGAGGACACAATGGTCGCAGACTAAGTCTTTAGGTAGACGGTAGTTCACTGTGTACTTGCCTACGCTGGGCGGATAGTATTCGGTTCCACCGTCTTCCAGTTCAAGCAGGTATTCGTCGAAGCAGGATTGTTCGTTGGTGTTCGGGTTAGGGCAAATCTTGAAGTACCAGTAACCGCGATGGTATGCGGTTATTTCGACGGTGGTCTCGATCACTTGTCCGGCTTCGTACTCAGCGACAATTATACCTAAGCCGTATTTTCCGCCAATTTCATGAGGTCTCGGTTCGCTTAAGTCAAACGCGTCTCCGCAAATACCACACCTAAAATGTAAAAAAAGAAGTATTACTTATAAGAGTCTGTCTGTTGTCGCTGCTGGTCTAAGGCCTCCTCTTCCTTTAACTCAGGGTTTGGAGCTCATTTCATTTCGCTGTTTCAAGGTACGTTAGTAAATTCATATGTGGACAAAGGGAAATTAACGCTGAACGTTTTTTCTCAAAAAGCTATAAATTACATAAAGTAGTACTAACTTTCCATTATTTACAGAGTATTGACGATCGAAGCCACCACAATACAGTCCAGTATCGTCGTAGTTGGCTGGTGTTGGGTACCCATAGCGCCACATCGTAGCCCTGGAGGGTGGGTCCGACACACGACCGTGGCTAGAGACTGACACCACGAGACCGGCTAATGACAAGATCTGCCACAGCATCTGATATGATAATAGAAATGTTGCTAACTAAAATCGTTACAGATAGATAATTAAAATTTTATAAAATTTAAAAATGGAATACGATTTCTTTTGAGCACTAGGCGAGGTTCTCTCAAACTTTAAGCTTTATTCTCTAGTGTAACTAGCATTAAAAGTAACGAAAAATTGCCAATATATTAATAGCAGCTATACTTACTCATTCTAATTAAAGTACTATCAAATAGATAAAATTCTAAAGTAGTCACTTTAGAATTTTATCTGACATACAACGCAAAGCATAAACCGGTGAGTCCAACAGGATGAAATTCCTAATGGAACTTTTTTACTTCTTCTTTTACTTGAAAATTTTGACTTTTGACTTTTTTAACAATATGCGTTATAAAAATATCGTATCCTGCATAAAACTTAACGTTTGTTGAACCTTGTTATCATCAATGTAATATACATATATGCAACATTAGTATGACATAACATTTAAATGGATTAATTAATATCATTGATAAAGATATAACATACAAGAATAACTTTACAAAAATACGTTGTTAATGTTGTTAATCAACTTGCAGTGATACGCAATTTTGATGCATGTATCTTTTAATTTAAATGTCATTATTATACCACAGTCAAAGTCGCATATAACTTTCTGATAGATCACGATCGTTCACTGCGATGAGCTCCGAATTAACTCAATACGTTTAAAAGTGTTAAATTTTATTATGTTTTTGTTAAAAACTTCATGAATTTCAATAATGTATAATTTTGGCCAGTTTACCTTGATATTTATTCCTGAACGGGATCAAATTGTCCACACAGTTTAATCACAAGTATTGTTTGGAGAAACTGATAACGCGACGTATCAGTCGTTCACAATTTATACAAGAAATTTAAAACCATTGTAAAATATTATCGCGAAATAATCAATATCGAAAAGGTACTTGATGGAATCAAAACAATAACATCGGATAATTTAATTTGTCCAATTTTCGCGATAAGAGAACAAAGAGATTTCCCAGTTTTGCCGGCATCCTCAATATCTTAATTTATTACCAAGGAATTATCGGGTACTATAAATGAAAGAAACGAAAGAATGACAAGGAAATATGTAAATATTGAGAGCTATAAAAAATCACCAAAATGTGTTTTATTAGATCTATGAGTTGACAAAAAAGTATTCTTGATGTCGTAAAATATGATTAGTTTATACCTATCGCCTCGTTGCCAAAGCTGAAAATAGATGAAAATATTCAATCATTCGCAGTCCCGTGCTGGACACATGTACGCCAAAGATCCATTCGGTTCCTGCTATTTTCTTGAGGTCATCGGCTGAAGGGCTTCTCCGTAGGTGCTCCATTCTTGGTAAACTATTTATGGCCATCATTGCAACTGTGACTCGTTTATTTCGATCTTACTTCCACCCAGACAGTTGTAATTCTTGAAAACTCTTTCATAAATAAGCCAAAAAAAAATCACAAATGTAAAGACCTACAAATACACAGGATTTATTTGTAGGTCTGTAGGTAGGACGAATGTTATTTGGCGATAGAAAAAATGGTAAATCAGTTGTAACTACTCAGACTGGTCTACAAACCTCTGAGACTGGATCATCAATCATTTTTAAATACTTACAAATGGATTTTTGTGTACATTAAAGATATATTTTCATCGACATCACAAATTCATCTTTTCCCATTATTATAAAGTTTTTGTAGAATAAGCTAATAATAAATTTAATCAAAATGTGATCAAAATCTCAGGTATTGGTATAAGTTACGAATGCATGAATGAATCCATTATCGTGAATGTAAATTTGGTATCTGATTTTCTTTTTTTATTCAGGTTTTTTCTTTTTGCTCTTATACTCAAAGTGACACTACGAATAAAACACGCGAAAGAATATTATTTACTGACACTAAGAAGTATGTAGGCCGTTATACCTGTAATACAAGTCTGTTTTATTACATTTTATTATCCTGGATACTACTTGGTGTATTTACTTCGAGCAGGATCGTCTGGGTAGGTACCATCCACACATCAAATATACTAACACTAAACAACAGTGCTTAGTATTGTTATGTTCCCGTTTGTAGTGTGAGTGAGCCAGTGTAACTAAAGGCAAGAAACAAAACATCTTGGTAGTCTTAGGCCTACCTATACCATAAGAAAAACTAGGATAAAATTATTGTATTGTCATTGGCTGCCAATTCTCAAGTTCATCAGTCTTGAAGACATCACGTTTAAAAATTCCGTTACACAGATACATACAGGTCAAGCTAATAGAAGCATGTAAAAATTATGAAACAAAAGTGACAAATGAATTCATAAGTGAACAAATCCAATCCATTCAAACAATGGTGGATATTAGCATTCGACATAGAAATTAATATTCACTCGAATGAACTTTCTTCAGCGTGAATGTGTCTGATATCATCGAGTATCTTTTTGGGTATTTATTTTTCGAATACGAAATGCTCTTGGTAGTGGCAACATTATTCTGTTGTTACGATTATTTTTATCACCACACGCGACTTTATTACACCCCTATTTTAATGATACAATAAAAAAAAACGTCATTGATTGATTAATTGTAGGCAATATTGCTATTCAAATGTTTTCCGTCTTTGTTTCTAAATAGTTTTATTGTTTTTCGTAATTTATTTTCCTAACTTTTTTATCCAACATTTAAATAAGAAAAAAACTAAACAGTTATAATGTATAGGTATTAATTACAGTTTCATAAAAAAAATCTTTTAGATATGAATGTTTTGAAGTAATGAGTATTCACCAAACTGTTGATTTGGAGGCTTATTGGTGGAAAAGCAAAAATAGTTATCTAATTTGACGATGGTCACCATAAAGATGAAGCAAATCATGACCTTATTGTTTTTGTACTATTGACAGCAAGAAACATTGATATTGATCATTTTACCCGCTGAGCGGAACACCCATGAAGTAAACGTGCCTTATTAAAAAAAAAACTGATACTGGCATATTCAGTTAGGTACGTATTTTGTGTATGTAACGATAAAATTAAATTTAGGATTTTCATAGCCTTCGATTTAAAATCTCTAATAATATATATTTTATTGAAATAGTGTAGTATATTTTACAATAATAAACATTATGATGTAAATCTTCCTCTCTGGAATGAATGATTCAATTCATTAACAAGTAGGAATTTTGATACCTAATTAGGTATTCATCTTAATCGATTGTATAGAATGGGTAAAAATTCAATATTGTGATTTGACGAACACATTCTAAGCGACGAAGAAAAATGAAGACTAGTTTTATTTTTTTATTTATACAGAGCAGGAATGGCAAATGGGGCCACCTGGTGGTATCACGCCCATATACATTAGCTCTGTTTTATTATTAGCGCATATTCAATATTCATAACATTGCCAATGTACCACCCATTCGGAGCTAAGATGTTGTCCTTTGTGCCTGTTGTTACACTTGCTCACTCATCCTTCAAACCGGAACATTTTCTTTTTTTCTTTTCAGCAATTTTCTACCATACAATTTGAGAGCACGCTATACGAACTTTGAATGCGGTGAAAAATGTGCGATTTACCCTGGGGTGGGAAAGGTTGGTTTTGTTTTAACATTTCTCGGTAAAACTTCCAAGGTATTCATCTTATTAAGCTAATGTTGGTATCCCGGTGTTATATTATGCGGAATGAGCCTAACTAACATTTCGTAAGATTTTTTTGACGTGCCTATGCGACGTTATTTTTTTATACTTTGATTTTATTTGCTTTTTCTTCTAAAATATTTGACCTTCTTAAAATTTTTAATCAATGATGTAAAAAGTCTCAAAGTTGCTAAACATATACTATAAAAATGTTTTATTTATATTAATGTATTCGCGTCGGTATGGCGGGCTGTAAGTGACAACCGAGAAGCATGGCACTACGCTACCGCCTACTTCTTTTTTTTTCGACTATCAGAAAATACAAGCATTTTTGTGGAACAAATCGTTCTACACTCGTTATTTATCCGACGCATTCGATTAACGCCCACACGATTGGGCCGCCGGTGCGAGCGCTATGACCATAATTTTCCTTTTTGCCTTTACGTAATTAGACCCCTGAAGAACCGCCATACTGGTACAAATGACCTAGTATTTTGTGTCATCATCTCCCGGTCTAAAGCCACAATAGCTCAAGTCTTCGGTCGCCTGTTTTTCGAAAAGAAAAAAAAAAAAAAAACAAACAATTGAAAATATAACCCGTACAGATTCAGGATACGGGAAGTATTCTGAATTGGCACTGGTACTAAAAACAGTGCTATAAAAATAATTCAAGATATGACTATACGTGATTTCTAAGTACACATTACTAATAATAATTTATTATTTGTCCATTGACCCTGACTCATACATAATGTTATGTTTTAGGTAAATTCCATTTCTCTTCACTTGATTGCTTGAAGGACCTTGAGTCATCGTGTTTAATCTGAATGTTTAAATAACGTTAGTATAATTTTATCATTGTAAAATTGCTGTATTTACCTCATTGTGATAATTTCCTACGTTGTGTGCCAATTGGAACATATTTTACGGCGACAGTTTATTTGTAACCAGTTTTCGCCCGCGGGCTCGTCCGCGTTTTAGGTTTTAAAAGTAAGTCCTTTGATTTATCATATAGGACATGTGTGGTTTACACTTCCTCCTTGCCAAATTTCATAAAATTCGGTGCTGTCAGACAGAGTTAATTTCGCATATATAATATTAGGATAGGTTAGAAAAATACATTGTTAAATGGATTTTGTTTGGCTTGAAACCTTTTTGTTAATTTTATTAGAAGTAGACGTTCAAATTGTGTGTGGTCATTCCCATCCGTGGAAACGTAGACATAGTAAAGCCCATTTAATTTTTTTATTAAAGCACTAATCTGATGTGTTCATACATTCTGTTTCTATACTGATCCGTACGAACCAAACTAATGGTACTTAGGAATTACGGCTTATCTAAGATCTATTATCCGTAAGCAAAACCAGTCGTTTCTTAAACAATCGGACAAAAGAAGCGTACCATTCCTCACGCCGTTGTCTTTAATACGTGGTCAGTATACTATATTATGGTTAACCAAGAAAACCATGGTATTTATATGTTGTATGTTGGTGTATGTACAGCTTGTAATACATAATAACGTATCTGCTGCCACCATTACGTTTAATTAAATGTTTTGATAATATTTACTCGAAGTTAGGGCTTTGTGCAAACCTTCCTGGGTAGGTACCACCCACTCATCAGATATTCTACCGCCAAACAGCAGTTCTTAGTATTGTTGTGTTCCGGTTTGAAGGGTGAGTGAGCCAGTGTAACTACAGGCATAAGGGACATAATATCTTAGTTCGCAAGGGTGCAACCATTAATTAACTATAACATTAACTATATGTAGATACAACTATTGCTTATCCATATGCGATCAACCTCCTAGACATTGTTTTTCAACCAATCGATGGACAATTAATTAGGAGGATAGCGAAGTCTAAATACCTACTACGTAGACTATGTTGATACCGTTGCAATGAACCTGTATCGCATTTTTAATGGATAAAACTATAAAAACTAAAAAAACTAAAAGATAAAACTGACCAGTACAGTATGTTTGAAAAACTAATAAAAAGGTACTTTAATAAAACTCGAGTACAAAACAACGTTTGCATCATTTATTATAGAAGTTCCTTGCCATAATTTCAGGTAAATAAATTAAATAATAAAATAACACCTTAATGAATACTTAAAATTAATTCAACGCCATGAAATTGAATTTTGAAAATTTAAAAACCAATCGATACCAAATATATCCCGAGTCATAATCGAATGAGACGTCGTTTCGAATTCACTTAATGTCTATGGCAGGTAAAATGTAATCAAAAAACATTTTAAATATATAATTAAACTAGTGCGAAAGATCAAATGAACAAATTGGGTAAAAAATTACATTGTATAAAGATTTATTTTGCAACTGCCATTTTATGCCTGAATATTACTTGACAAACTCACGACTAATCCACTCAGTAATTCGATGAGGAAATAATTATTATACATTGGTCGTGTATAATGTTCCGGCTAATTGGAAAAGAGATACAAATTTATTTCTTTATTTCTTTGTCTTTGCATCCAAATAACCTAATGACGCCATGTTGGATATGGTTGAAATTGTTTACTTTTGCCTAATAATACACCATAGATTGTGGTATAAAAAACTAAGTTATATGCCAAGTGGACAAAAAGTATTAATGATATGGCTGTATGTATAAGATCTTTTTAAAGTTGAGCATTTTTTGACGTATTGAGAACACAAATTTATTTTTCTTTATTTAAAATTAATAGATATTAAAAAAGACAATAAAGTTCATGAAATAACATTAATTAAAGCAAATGACGTGAATTATTAACTAATGGAACAAGAAATAAGAAATGAAATACTCATTGAAATAAAAAAATGTTTAAACTAAGTCTGGAAGCCCGTAAAGTCCTTTCGAAAAAAAATTTCAAGCACTTACAAATTAAGTCTTATTTATTACTAGATCTGATAACAGCACTGACATTTATTAAAAATTAATTTACATTTGACTAGAATTCATTTTAATATAACTATTAATCGAGTTGCGACAACATTTGTACAATAGAAGATTTAACGATTACATCTTAGCATTGGAAATAAGTTATTGAAACAAATAAATATAAATAAATAAAGAGGATTAAAGTAAAACAAAAACTTCAAAAACTAATGTTACTGTTGTTTGATGTAATGATAATAAGTAAGTAATAACTTAGTATGTTAAAATGAAAATTATGTTTAATGTTTGTCATCTTCGTTCAACTTAGAATCAGTCTTAGCCTCTTCTTTCTTACCTTCAGTCTTTACTAGATTATCTTTATCAAACTTCTTGTTGCTTTGATCTCTGGCATCGTGTTCGTGTGTTTTTGTTCTCGATTCACATTTATTTTGAAATTCATGGGCTAATATTTTTTCAAATTCAGACGATACTTTGTTTACGTGTTTTTTCATTGTTGAATCTGGATAACTCTACAATTAATGAAATGAAAATATACTAGAGTGTATTTGAAATACGATGACTGTTATTACTTTTTCTTGTGTATTAATAAATATTACCTTAAGATATAATCTGACGTTGTTAAAAATACGCCGAAAATCTTGGACTACTTGATCAAATTCAGTGTATGATGAATTTAACAATTTAGTAGATATATCATTAAGAGACATTGGATATTTGACAATTTCATAAAATCTTGGAGCCTGAAATCATAAATATGTATAAGACATAATTTTTTAGTTATACTTAGAGTACAATTCAAATTATTAAATTTCTTACAATTTTAATATCCATATCTCGTTGAATGAATGTAGCTTCATTTATTTGTGATAAGCTAGTTAAAATATTCTCAAATTTTTTTATAACGGTACCCGGTAGTGGTTTCTTTTTTTTAGGATGGTACCAAGTGCCAGAAACAGCAACTTTTGATTTTCCACTAGTTTTTTTTTGATTTTCATCTCTTACGTAATTGCCAGTCTGATCAAAATTACGTCGACGGGTATTTTCTCTAGACTCTTCAGATTTATTGGCAGTATCGTCTTGTTCGTTATAATCTGTAGTCTTACCCTGTTCGATGCATGAGGTGTTCGAATTGTCTTCCATGTTAAGGCTATTATCATTAGCGTGACTTTTATTTTGAGGTACATCTTGAGTTTGTGATGTCTGACTCCATTCTGAAGATATATGTTTCGATGCCTGGCTGGAGTTTGTCCAAGGATCATTTGGGCTTGTGTTCATTTTTATGTCCTTTAAATCTTGAGATAATTCTTCGTTCGTACGTAATCCTAATGCGTTGTAAAGTCGTGCTGTATCTGACCTTGATCCTTCATGTATAAAATCCATTAATTTTGGTGCAGATTGCTTAGCAGCTTCCCAAGCTTTATCAGACATCATTGAACTCAATATATCAAGAGCCTCAACGGCTCGCATATCCAAACAAGAGAGTTGAGAGGTGGAAGATTTAAATTTTTGTTCTTCCATTACTATGTCATCAGCTCGTCTTGACATCAAACATGGCCACGACTCTAAATTGTATTTTGGTTGCGGTGCTAGTGTAACTTGTTGAAATGATACTTTTGCTTTCAAAGACGAAGTGTCCTCAACAGGATTCTCATAGGTATCTTGAGAAGTATTTTGCAAAAATGGAGGTACAGTCTCCACTGGCTTTATTGGCACCTTGTAACTACCAGGTTTCATATACACTTTTGATATTTCGTGAAACTCATCATTTTCAGGATCAATAAATTGCACGGGGCCAGAAATATTATTCGAAACCGTCACAACGTTTGAAGGTATTTGTACGTTGTGAGTATGATGAGTCAAAAAATCACTAGGTTCTTTTTGGACCATCTGACCCCATGCCGCAAAAAAATCAGCCTCTTCTTTAGTATCACCACAGCTGTTATTTTTTTGCGCATAGCAATTTCTAATCTCAGCTGATGATGCCATACTTGGTATTAAATTTTTTTCAACGTGACTTAAAGGAACCATTTTTGCCTTTAGATCTATTTCACGGCGTTGTATTATATCACAAGAGGCGTTACTCAATATCGGTTGACCAGAAGACTTGCCAAGTTCAGCGTCCATTTTATGTTTTAATTGCGAATATAGCTCTCTTTGGTCTGCGTGACACATACCTTCTAACACTCGACAATCTGGTACGTTTGTGATCGTCCAAGACTGCCTCGGTTTTGATTCGCGAATGCAGCATGGATCACATTTATATTGGGTCTTTTGATAGGTTTCGTTTTCACTTTGATCGCTCAGTGTGTAGAAGTTTTGAGAACTCTGTGGTGGTATTACAGGGTATTTTTTATACGGCACGCTTGATCTAATCGACCATGAGCTCTCGTTATAGTTTTGTGGAGTCGTTGGTGTTTGTGGTTGCAGCCATGGTGGTTGTATCACGCTGTAGGATGGAGAAGCATTAATTGGTCTTGGAGTAATGTGTTGTTTTATAGACTGAAATTTACTTTGATTTTGATGACGAGGCGCAGCTGAGTTTGTAGCGTAATAATTGTGAGTAAAACTTTTCTGTTCCATTGTAAACCCGTGATCAAGACATTTGAATGTCTTATAGATGTGTGTCAACATTTCTTTTGTAACCGCTTGCCATTGTACAAAACATTCTCTTATATTTTGACTATAATATTTATTTTCTATTCTAGAAAACGTATCATGCTTTTCACTCAATAATTCTTTAACTCCTTTCCATCCGTCTAAAATCCTTACAAATGAAAATATGAAATTTTTGATAACCCACGGTATACCTTGCGAGTGAAGATTGGCGACTGCGCTATCAGGTTTTTGAACATTGGATCGTGTTTTAGCGCAAATAGAATGGATGTTTTTGAAACAAGGCCTATTATGGTGTGCAATTGCAATGTTTTCTGCATCAGTGCACGCCTCGATAGCTAATTGAACAATTTGATTAGGAATTTGGTCATGGATGACGATTTTGTCAAGAGCCGTCAGTAATATTTCTGACGAACCGACGTGTCTATTTCTGTCATCTTGGTCTTGATTTAATACTTTTTGAGACTTGTGAGACTCATTACGAGAACTTGTATCCGGTATATTACAAAGTTCTGATACCATTCTTTCCCCTTCGGCAAAGAAGTCGAGACTCGATGTGGACTCTGATGTTAAATTTCGATCCTTTTTTCTTGAATCGGTTTCTGTACTCATCTCTTTATATTTCTCTTGATAGCGTGGATCAGCGCTATAAGCATTACGTTTGTCATGACTTTTTACGATTTTTTTCTTTACTCCACTTCCAATAGGTTCTTGGTGAGAAACAGACCATGAGCTTTGTGAACGTCTGTCAGGATTAAGACGGTCAGTCATGATACCGGCTCCACTATAGTTTGGAGAAGATGGATCAAATACAAGGCCAACTAAAGGAGAATTTGGTGGAGAGCTAAAAGAAGGGGCGGACGACTTTGTATATCTGAAAATAAATAAATGTTTGATTCGAAACGCATCACCTATTTTTATTTTTATTAAATAACAACCAGAAAATTACATGAATTACCTGGAGTGTTGTTGATTAGTAGAATTTTCCGGTCCGGTGACAACTCTGCAATACGAAGTCTGGTCGATCAATTCTTTATTGGAACAACCTAAAAATAAATATGTTAAATATTGTACAACTTTTCGAAATAGTCAATTAATTACATTATCTAAAACTGAAATTTGTATTTATTTTTATTAATAATTTTATCATCATGAATAGAGAAGTGTTAATTAGAAGTCACGTCTAAGATTGTATTTTCATAATGGTTAACACATTTATTATATGTATGCGTGTGTTTGTATACATGTCTATTTATCATAAAGATCAGAGAAGACTATTATAACAACGTTTGAAAAATAATGTTACATTTCTAGACCGTATCACCATAGCTCACAGAAAATTTGACGAGGCTGAGACTAGTAAACATACCTAAAGTATATTTAGGTTGTTTATTCTTAAATATATTAAAGGTAGCCCGAAGGACGAAGGCCGCCTGATGGTGTGGTCACCACCTCCCATTGACATTGTCGATGCGGCACCATCTTTGGAAACTGAGATGTTATGCCCTCGCGACTGTTAAATGGAATCCCTCGTCCTTCAGAGCACAACATTAGTAATTATTTTTGTTTGGTGGTCGAACATCTGATGGGTAGGTGATACTTATACAGGCGGGCTCAAGGCCCCGCTACCAATTAAGTGTATCCATGAAAAGTTATCTGTTTTCTAATATAATTTATGCATGTCACAACAATAGTTAAAATTTAATGCGGATGAAACTGCAAAGTGTAGCTACTTATATAATATATAATAAAACATATTACATATATACTAAATACATTTACAAAACGCGCTGCATTTACTTTACCAGTGTGCGTGTAATTAATGGCCAAACGTTGGTCACTATTTTTTGCGACGCGTTCTCCGCTTGGCAGTCTATCTAAATATGTAAATATACAAATATACACACATATATTTCTTTAAAAAATATTTTACCATAACTCTTCCGGAAGAACGTTCCTTGGGTTATGGAATAAGAACTTTCTTGGCTACATTCTCTTCCTTCGCAATCACGATACTCTCTCGACTTGTTCGATACTGAACCACCATAATCTTGCATTTGGTTTGATCCTGTAATGTAGAATAAAGACAGAAGGTTCGTTGCATATGGGAAGCTGGCCTTGGTATGATAATTAACGAAATTTGTTTTTTTTTCTTTTTTAAAAAATCCACTTCATTTCTTGCCAGCGGCGTTAAAAACGAGGCTTTATTAGTGAGGTTTTTTAAAATATTCAGTGCCTCACTGAACTATTACTATACTATACTTATATCTTGTTACTACTCTATGTTTAATGTTGAGGCACTATCAGCGTGATGAGATACGGTATAGCCAAGTATTAGGACACGTTTTTAAATTTAAAATAGGCAGACTGGCAAATGGGCTTCATTGTAATAAGTGGTCACCACCTCCCTTCGACATTGATACTTTAAGAAATATTAGACATATCTTACATCGTCTTTGCCACCATTCACCATCCTTGCGAACTAAGATGCTATGTTCCTTGTGCTTGTAAAAAACAATATTAAATATTGCTGTTCAGCTAATAATTAGAATATATTATAGTTTTCATATGATTATGATTTATTAATTTTCATATTTTTTTGAGTACATTTTTTTTAGCATCAAACTAAATGGTATTAAAATAAATTCTATGCTATTGTGATATCACAAAAGGTATACCTAAGTCTTCTCATATTTTAATTAAAATGAGCAATAGTTATTTGATCCCAATAAGTAATAAATCTTTTTTATTTTACTAATATTAAGCGACGTGTCTTAACGTGATCTAGATGGCTGGTTTGACGTTCACGTCGGTAGATTATACCACAACAGAATTACATAATAAAAACGAAACTAAACTAGATTTCGTAAATCATTTACATTTTCCAAAAATATATTCACTTACCGTTAAAGGCAGCTTTAAAATCCTTCTCTAAAGTAGTTTTTATAAGGACATGTCAAATTAATTAATAATTAACATTAATTTTTTTTTTCAATTCCAAGTTATTTTCGCTTAAGAACAAGGATGGTTTAGATCTTTCGAATCCGTTATGGGCACTTATACCTTGCTTATTTTCTAAATGAATATCTTTATGAAGAATATCATCATCGTTTTCTGATAATCGATGTGTAATGGACGATGTCTAACTTGCCAAATAATTGAAACGAACCATATGATTTCGTTCATTTGTTTCTTGACGTCGTGTCATTCGATTTTTGCTTTTCAGTGAACGATTTCAACCTTTTTGAGGACAAAAAAGTTTTATCATTTTATAATTTGGAATGTTTCGTATAATCCATAGACTTAAAGATATATAGTAGCTACTTATGTCTCAACTATTTCAATATCCTGAATCGCTAGACGTAAATTAAAAAAGGACAGGTATTTATTGTTAAATTATAAATAAAAAAAAAATATTAAATTTCACGACAGAATCGACTTTTGTGCCAAGCTCCTGGGTGTTAATTCTGTAACAAGCATTCCAAACTTTCACACACATTTATAATACTAAAAAGAATTAGTTGTTAAGGCAATGAATGGAAGAAATAAAACAAAAAAAATATGGTGTATTCGTAATAATTTAATCATAAGTAGATATGCGATCATCTGTATTATATTTTATATATAATTTCTATTTTGTTAAATGAATTTTGTAACTGTCACTATCTATCTATATAAAGTCAAAAATCTAGCTACTTTCCTTTAAAATATATTTTTGTTAAGCGATTTAAAGACGCATATTAAAATAAAGCTGACGACGATATGAGGATGAGAAGAGAAGTCGCTCGCTCCATTACAGAGATCTGTAAAACAGGAACACACCTCCTGCCGACCACCATAACCTGACCGATGGTAGCAAACACCCTGTTGATATAAATATATTTTATACTATTAGCAGACAATAAATGTTAGGTACATCTTAAATTATAATTTAAATTTTTTTTTTTGTATAAGCTCTAGTCGAAGTAAAATTGGAAATGTTAAATGAGCCTGATGCATTAAACTATTAGATATTAACTGGAATTAATCTAGTGGTCGTTGATGGTGGATAACATTATGAGGAATCCAGGGGGACAATTATCCAAAGTCAAAGTCAAAAATCTTTGTCTTAGATTTTCGCGATTATTACACATTGAAATAAAACTAGTTTTTAACGGATTTAATCGCGTATATTAATTATTTTTAACATCCCGACGTTTCGAGCACTTTGCAGTTGTGTGTCTGCCCGTGACCACGAACACTAAAAATAATTAATATACGCGATTAAATCCGTTAAAAACTAGTTTTATTTCAAAAATCTTTATTCAATATAGAAGTGTTTACACTTGCTTATTGATAGTCAAAAATCTACCACCGGTTCGGACCGAATCGTATCTGAGAAGAACCGGCGAAAGAAACTCAGCGGGATATATATATATATATATATATATATATATATATTTCTCCAAATTAACTTTGACTATACAAAAATATACCTGAGGTTAATCGTAACTGGGGGTTAGTTTTACTTATATATAATTATATGTTAAGACAGGATCGCGATTATTTTCCGATCCAACTTCGACGAACTGGATTGTTGAGTTGGTATAATAGCAAAATGACTAAACGACAACAAGTTTTGATTCGGATTTGATAAAGTCACAGTTCATTTGAAGAATTGGCGGACCTGTATCTGCAATATAAAGTTGGCCTTAAAAGAAAAGGTCACTTTTATCTGACCATGAGATATTTATGAACTATTACTGTCATATATAATTTCGAATAACAAGATATGTTAGTTTACTAAAGTGTATGCGAAAATCAGGTTCACTCCCTATTCACTTATTTCGTCCGATGTAAACCGAAACCATCAGAAAGAGATCAGGCGACTGTATGACGTGTTCTCCTTTTAATTTTGCAAATCTGGCTTGATACTGAGAGTTTTTCCGATAACTGTTAGTTGAACACAAAATTTTAGATTTAGACCCTAAATTTTCACGTGTTTAATTTGTGTTTAAAATTCACCTCGTGTTCGGTGACGGCAAGGCAAACATCGTCAGGAAACCTTCATGAGTCTGATTAAAACCTTCCACTTTTTTTTTAACCAACGCGCACTGTAGCATCATAGAGGAAATAAAAGAAGACTTAGCTCAGCAGTAGGATATTTACTCATAGTACTTTTTATTTACTTTTTATATACTTGATACACCTTACCTTGTACCGGGTATCATCCCATCCACATCCTCTAATAACTCTACTTTCGGGCAAGTGACCGTTTATTCCATAATCAACATGCTGTATCATCTTCCTGCATAGAGTGTGGGACACTCCCCGATCGTGGTCGGAACAGTTGCGCTTCATGCTGTCTGGTAAGACGGCGTCTGAACACATCGAATTCGATGCGCTGTTGCATTCATAACACATGATTGTAGACCCTTTAAAATAAATAAATAAATATTGAATAAATATTGGACAACATCACATCCATTACCTGATTCCAAAGTAGCTAAAGCACTAACGAAATCAGAAGTAACGACGGTACCAAAAACACCTAGAGCCAAGACAATATAGAAAACTAATTAACTTTTTCTATATGGACTCAGCCTGGAATCGAACCCGAGACATCGGAGCGGCGTACCCATGAAAACCGTTGTACACACTTCTCGACCATGGAGGTCGTCAATAATATACATGTCCAATAAATTATGGTTAATTTGAATGCTCTTTTATCTTATAGTGAAATTATTGTAAGTTACATAATATCATAATGTTTTATTAAATTAACACAAATAAATGAAAATGCCTTTATATTTAATGACAGGGTCTAAAGCTATCTCTTTGGGTGATTGACTAACAAACATAAAAATCTTCCTCATTGGAAATGTGGGTAGGGTTAGAAGATAATTCAAAAATATATTCTATAATAAGATTCCACATTTATATTTAAATTCTCCAGTTGCAAATTGGATTTTATTAAAGATTAGTATTTGTTGATTTCTATGCAGGATAAATAAATAAATTGAATTATACCTTACTGACATAATCTGTGATTAAAATGGTGGAATAGTGTAAGTACAGAGTTTTTTAGCGAATGTTCTCGATAGAATCTACTTTTCGAAGCATTACATTTAATTACACCGTAACATGACGATTCAAAAGGGCTTTTAAGAACATGATGAGAACTGAGCCGAGATGGCCCAGTGGCCACGCCGCATCTTAACCGATGATTTCGGGTTCAAACCCAGGCAGGCACCACTGAATTTTCATGTGCTTAATTTGTGTTTATAATTCATCTCGTGCTCGGCGGTGAAGGAAAACATCGCGAGGAAACCTGCATGTGTCTAATTTCAACAAAATTTTGCCACATGTGTATTCCGCCAACGCGCATTGGAGCAGCGTGATGGAATATGCTTCAAACCTTCTCTTCAAAGGGAGTGGAGGCCTTTATTCCAGCAGTGGGACATTTACGGGCTGCTAATGCTTTAAGAACATACATAAATAAAGAATATTTTTATTTTGATTAAGCAATAAACAAATTAATAATTTGCACTTAGAGTTCTACTGTATATGCTAGATTATATATTAGTAATACAGTGATGTATTAAATACTTATACATATTCAATAATTGAACACTGAATAAATTCTAGCTAATATTATAATTTCGAAAGTGAGTTGGGGTTATTGTTTGTTTGTTACTTTTTTACGTCGTAACTATTCAACCGAACATAATGAGTGCTTGCATATGTGGTTTAGGGTACTGAAAATAGGAACCTCTATAACCCCCACCTCCTAGAACGAAACTAGTAATAAGTAAAGTAAAGCACTACCAAATTAATAGTACTTTTTTCACGTTCAAAAATTCCTTGTTTCGGAAGCTTTTATTAACGATAAAATCTTATGAAAGTATAAAGTCATAAATATGATTTGTTTATGGAATACCAAGTTATTCTGCAGTTCTTGTTTCCAGTGGTGTGTTAACGATAAGTGGCCGCGTGAATCCGGTAGATTCAATAGTGCTAAAGGAAATATTAATTACGAAGGAAGTCATTTTAAGCAAAATTTACCTACTTACTTATTTACTTATTTTACAATTTGTAGTAGTAAAAGTAAAAATATGAGTTTTTTGTATCGAATCTAACTTAAGTTTGAAGGCAGCTAAATTTTTACCGCTTAGGCCCACCACTTAACTTGAGCTATCATTGCTTGTTTCGTAATGGTTCCAAATTCTTCACGCATTATCTTGTTACGTAAGCAGTTCAAACTGGTAAAGAGTGGTAAAATAACCTTTCTTTATTTCAACTAGTTCCATTGTAAACTAGTTTAAACTGGTTAAAATTTCAACAAATTCCTTTAATATTCATAGGTCTATATAAGAAAGGTGAATTTCAAGTTTGCAATTAACACTTAATTCAATTGGCGTAACAGTGTAACTACTGAGTCTCCTACCGATTCTTCTCGATAATATAAACTATTCTGATCTTGGGGTAAATTAAAAAAATCATCTATATTGTAATAGAAAAAAGCAAAGGTTCATAAGAGGCTACTTGAATCATTTTGATTTGGCTCTTATAACAATTGTAATTGATAATAATAACATGTAAACGACGTAAGATATTCGTAATAACATCTTAATATCTATTATAATATTGTTTCCACTGGTAACAGGATACCTACTAATTTACTCTTTAGAGAATCTAGAGAATGTTGCCAGCATTCTTTCATTCTAAAAGGACGTAATTAGTACAGCAGCTTTTATTAATTTTGATTTGTATATATTTTTATATATGGTTTACATTTGAAAAATTATCTTATTTTATTAAATGCTATTCATAATTAAAAATTTTCAAATCACTTAATAAAGTTTAAAAATTCACGGAACTACTACTTGACATCCGATATTACCGTAAGTTGGGCTTACGGTTATATCTCAATTTTAATTGTACGGTATTAAATATTTAAAACGATAAAATATTCAATTTTATTGTTGAATAAAATTTCTGTAATGTTTAACTATCAACGATGATTAAAATTTCATTGATATTTTTTATCTATAATTCTACCACAATTTATAATTAAAAAATATATATTATGACCTGAAATATTTACTAACTTAATAATTGTATATTGTAAGCTAGTCATTAAAACTATTCTTATTTATATTACGTTTAAACATAAAATATAATTAGGCAATTAAAAAACAGCTTAAGAACTTAACGTACCATACTGGACGAGTCCGAAAAGCGTTAGAAGTCCAAGGCCGTAACACTTCATGTCTGCACGACTTATTCACAACTACACCCTGAATCAGACCAGGGTTAGACTTAGCCTATAGCAACTAACTGAAACCTATCTACTATGTACTCAGATTGTGTCATCACACGCCAAACGGGAGGATGTCACTCATTGAATGAGATGCTGCGTAACGGAAGACCACAATTGAGTTTGTTAGTCGATTAAGGTGAACAAGGTAATCTATTCGAAAATCTACTTCGGATCCTGATTTAAAAATTGCTATCTAGTTTTTTTTTTTTTTATTTGATTATGACTAAGGCATGTGGATTACAGTTCGTTATAATAAAAGACAAGATCGTGAAAAACTTTTAATAAATATTTTGCATTTACAAACACAACAATAAAGCTAACACGTCATATATATTACAACAATATAAAGTGCATATACAACTCTGATTAGATCAATATTAAAGAGGCAGTGTTACTTTTGAGTTATCGTCTAATTCATGTCTATTTACAAGCCATCGCTAAATTATTTATCGCTTCGTCTGTCGCGCTAACCGACACACCCATTGTCCTATTTTTAACAGTATCGATGCCTAATGGATACATCTAACTTCATTTAAATAAGTAGTGACCTAGTCGTAGTATGGTCTATCTAATTAAATAAGCGATATGTTTTTAATAAGCACATCAGTGATTTCAGTAATGTTTATGTAATTTATGAATTTAATTACGTTCGACTATCTAATCTACACGGAACATCAGTGTTTGTGATCGATGTATTTGATTTTTTAATACTTCTTCGATCGATATCTATTCTCGCTTTGGTATCTAGCTTGTTTGTTAAATAATTATTTGAATTTCGAACATATCATTCACAACCAGTAGCTGCATCCGAAGGGCTTCAATCATTCTAAAAGATACTATATTCTCATATAACAACTTTGTATACATACACTTGATTTGATTATTTAACGTTTTAGAATCTCAGTAAAGCGAATGTAAGGATCATGAGCGCGGTGGCACCGACTGGTACCGTGGCTGAGTTACAGCCGTCTTCTAAACACGAACACACCTCCTGTCTGCCTCCAAACCCTGAACGTTGGTAGCAACGACCCTGTAACATATGTTTGAATAAGTGTTTTGCCAATAAACCTATTTATTGTATTTTTATTTGATTTGTCTTCATTAGTATAAGTCACGAACAAATTTCAAGCAAATCTCATGTTGTTTTCTGTACGAAAATAACATACCCAGCTGGGCAAACGCCTTATTCCTTATTCTAACACGCTGATCGAGTGCAGATTGGTGGAATAAACATACTATAGAACTTTAACCAACATATATATATAACCTGTATTGATGCTTATATTACTTTTCGTTCATATGTGTGATTAAAAAAATAAGTACGTTAACACTTTTGTTCTGTTCAGATCATCTAGTTATATACTGGTGAGATAAATAACTACTGCTAAAAATAGTCTTTGGGTTTAGTAACTTTTAACTTACCTTGTAGCTGGTCTCATCCCATCCGCAGCCTCTGATGACGCGGCTGTCTGGCGGCATGCCGTTCATCTCGAACTCCACGACTTGTGAGATTTTCCTGCACATCGTGTCCTTTGGACCGCAGGGCAGTCGCAGTGAGTCGGGCAGTTTGTCCATCAGACATCGGGAGTCATTGTGACTGTTACATTGATAGCAGGTGATGGCTAGACCTGGTGACAATTTTGTATATATATATATCATCGATATTTGGAAATAGTCGAGCAAATTGGTTTCCTCATGATAAGTGTATTATCCTTATAAAGAAATGAGTCATATCATAAACATTATACTATTATTCTTAACAAGTTACTACTAGCATTAGTTACTAGCCGGATTATCGCTTAGACTGTAGAAGTAATTAAGGACATCCCAAGACAGACCAAAACTTGGGAAATTGTCTCTTACCCAAATATTTAGCTTATTTGAATAGGGTGCAATAGTTTCTTCGTAATAAGGTAAAAAACCGTTTTAATTATGAAAAAAATTGATAGAAGAAAAATAGGTTAGGAAGCTAGAAAATGATAAAGGACCCCGAGAAGTGCTTTGGGTCCGGAAATGGTTAATCCCGGACCGCGGCTATGTGTGTGTTATATGTCGCAATTGAATAAACCAGATAAATCAAAGCAATAGATATTTAATTTGGCACATACTTTTGTTGTATTTCACCACTGAAATTTCATGTGTTTAATTTGTGTTTATAATTCATCTCGTGCTCGGCGGTGAAGGAAAACATCGTGAGGAAACCTGCAGTGTCTAGTTTCAACGAAATTCTGCCACATGTGTATTCCGCCAACCCGCATTGGAGCAGCGTGGTGGAATATGCTCCAAACCTTCTCCTCAAAGGGAGAGGAGGCCTTTATCCCAGCAGTGGGACATTTACGGGCTGCTAATGCAATTAATATTGATTGGTTACGCTTTGGAGCACCATGGACTGTTACTGTTACTGTACCGTGTCTCTAAAATCTGCTTTACAAGTTCTTTTAGTAGATATAGAATCGTATCTACGATCCTTGGCACATACTTTAATTACTATATTCAATACGATCATATAATTTTCTGACTCAGTGTTTAAAAAATAAATAAAGTTTTTATATTTGTTATTAATTAAATATTAAATAACAAAATTGTCATTATATCCGAGACTGTTGAACTAAGCCAGGATTCTAATACTAGTCTAAAATATAAAAATAAATAGTTTTCATCACAGATATAAAACATCTCCAAGCAGAAATATTTGCAACAAGCCATAAAGTTATAAATAGTCGGAAGAATATACAAATAAGATCGCTTCCAGTTCTTGACCTCGTATCAATTTAAAGATAAAAATTATAATATACAATTTGGCAACGAAGGGTGACAGAAATCTAGCACTGTTATTTATCAATTATCCCAGTATCCCACGAAATATAATTTACCTGCATAATTATGAAACATTAGTCATAGAATGTGATATTATAATCCTACACCAGCAAAGCGAATCTTTACTTGCTCTGATGAAGAGTTACCCAAAAAACATCTTTCTCTAATTTGTGTTTTCATAAAAACGCCACGATTATTGGTCACAGCCGCGCTTCCTACGTTGCGCACTCCAAAAGCGTATCGAATTCAGCTCTATATGTTCGCTAGTTTATGAACACCATGAGAACCTGGCAACTAAGCTAACTGTTTTTTAGGATGACATAAATTGTAAATGAAATAAATAGTAATTGTAATTGATAATATTTTGAAAAGCGTACAAACCAAACATTACTGAAGGTTTTTTATTACAATTTATTGGCGTAAGAAAACCCAAAATATATTTTTATCATTGTTTAGTCAACCTAAAAGCAAATTTGATGTGTTGCGAACAGTGTTGCCTCAGTACTCCGAATTAAAAAACCTAAAATAATGGTATTCTCTATATTCTCTTTCTATGTTAGATAGATTTAATAATTTGATACCTACCGATATATTTTTTTTACCTTATGATAAAGTTTCAAGACAGATGTAGACTATATGCTATTTGTACATTTTTGAAGCCGTTTGAATTTTTGAAGTTCCGGTTTGAAGGGTGAGTGAGTCAGTGTAACTACAGACACAAGGGACATAACCTTAGTTCTCAAGGTTGGTGGACCACTTATCATCAGGTGGCCCATACGCTCGTCCGCCAACTTATACCATAAAAAAAATCCGTTGGAACGGCAGTCCGGACCGAAAGACAACAGACACCAAACTATGTTAACAACCTATAATGTTCCATAATTGATTAAAGCCGTCCAATTCTATTTAGGAAATTGTTTGATCTACCACGGTACCCCAGTGGTGTTTGCACTGGATATATCGCGGAGTTCCTTCGCTGGTTCTTCTTAGGTATTTTCTTTTCGGAACCGGTGGTAGGGTATAATTTCACAATATATATGTAAGTGTAATGCTTCTAAGTATATTGAATAAAGGAATTTGAATTGATTTGACATATACCAAAATGTGCAATTTCGTTCACGATGTTTTGCGTCAATCTGAAGTTCATGAATATCTGAGATATGTCCGTTATATATAATATAAATTTATTAGCGGTACTAAGGAAAGTAAGCTGTATCTCGTAGGAATACTAGAAGCTATTGAGGAGTTCCAATATAAACCAAGCTGCAATCAGACCGTTGCAATGATAACGAAAGCGTTAGCACTACAAAAGTATATTCGTCCGAATAAAATTTTCTAGCTTACTTACAATTAGAAATAGATAAAAATTCACTTCATATATTTGTTTATATATAAACAAATATATGAAGTGAATTTTTATCTATTATGTAAATCACCGCTCAATATATTGAGCGGTGATTTACATAGAAGCTTATTTATTGCGTGCAAAAGAGAATTTTTATTTTTTTTATCTATAATCGTAACGATATATATAACAGATTCGAATTATGATGCTGTAATAATTCAATATAACGCGTGGTTGAATTTAATTTGTTATTTGCGAGTTCTAACCCGGCAAACACCACCGAATTTCCATATATATTTTGTTTTGTTGATGAAAGTTTTGCCCAACCTTCCGCATCACAAGAAATTCACGAATTTTTCAAATAGCAACGTCTAAATTATAAAAAAAAAAAACATAGAAAAATTTTGATTTTAAACGTAACTACATAATATAGGTATTCACGAATCTTTAGAGCTGATTTAGGGAAACTTACTGACGAGAGTTAACCGAAAGTCGTAAGTTCAAATCGTGATAGCATTAATAATCTTAAGTAAAATTATGTTTTTAATATTTTAACTAGTTAATATTTTCATAGAAAGAAATCACAAGGAACTCCGCAAGCAACGAAACGATTACTGACATTATTATAAACATCAACCCACAGTGGAGCAGCGTGATGGGTTAAGATCCGTGGAACAGGAAATGCGCATTTAATCTATTTATCTTTGTTACAAGTGGTATGTTAAAGTCAAAGTGAAATTATTTATTCAATAAAGAAGCATTTCTGAGTCGATGTGGTACAATAGGTAGAACACGTGAAACTTATCAACAGATTACGGATTCAAACCCGGGCAACCAACAATTAGTTTTCATGTGCTTAATTTGTGTTTATAATTTATCTCGTATTCGACATTGTTAGGAAGACTATGTGAGTCAAATTAAATTGAAGTTCTTATACATGTGTTACCATCAACCCGGATTGGAGTTGCGCGGTGAATTTAGATACATTCATAGTAGATATATGTTAGTGTCTGAACTGATGTTACCTAAATACTTAGTAAGAACATTTATAAAGGTCCTACTAAAACCTATGGCACATACATTATTCTAAGCAATTTGCGTATAGTTTTTCTAAGTATCTTTTCGATCATATTACTGGATATACAGCGGGAAATACGATCGTTTCAAGTAAACAATAAGAAACCGCAGTACTAAAAGCATAAGCGATCTCTATTTTTATCGAACTATAAGTAACACGAGGCATGCATTGTAATGCAAATTAAAAAATATATATTATCGAATACGAGAAAACGCCAATCAGAGGCGGATTTGATACCTTGGCTGACCTAGGCCTGAGATTGCCGCCCTCAACTCACTGTAAAACACGAAACATTCATTTAATTCGTTTTTAAAGGGGTTATTTGATAAGTAGGCAGATTATTGAGTCATTAAACGTTGATTTGTGTTTCACAGGGTCTTTGAGTAGCAAAAAACGTCGACTAGACTGGAGACCTAGACGTCCTAGGCCCTGCCCTACTTGTCCTATCAGGAAATCCGTTCCTAAGGATTATATGGTAGAATCCTTAAGATATGTAAAAGCAACAATTTCGTTGTATAAAATTTCAATTAAACCGTATAAATGCGTGGACTCATATAATAAGACTTAATAGAACAACTCTGTTCGCCTGTTACGTTTTCACCGCTGAAACCGAATTTGATGAAATTTGGTTAGAAGTAAGTTTGAGCCCCAAGCATGGACACAGGCCATGTTTTTATACCTAAAAACCTATAACATTGCCCTATCTATAGTTTTAAATAGATCGGACTACACCAATTAGGTTTTAGTATGTGATTTATCTGTAAATGGGACATCCCTCATTATTATAGGGAATTCCCCACCGGACTATAGATAACTCGTTGTTTAACTTTAATTAAACTTAAATGTTAAGAAAACTCGTGAATATCTAGTAGGATACAAGAAAAGAATAATTATTAATAAATTCTAGTCTATATGGTCTTTCGGTTAAATCGAAATTTATCACTCTTCGTTCAATAAATCTTAATAAACATTTTTTCATTATTATTCAAAATTGCTTCCTTGTACACTGTTGTATGAGGATGGAAATGATTCAATCACTTTGGAGTGATTTCCATGTCACACTACTTTAAATAAGATTTATTTCAATTTGATTTGATGGTTTGAATTTTACGTGACAGTTTTTTCTCGAGGTATGCGATCAGTCAAGAACACAGATACACGCAAAGACAGAAAAACAGATGCAAAGCGCGAGAGCATAGTTATTTGCCGTCATTTAAACAAACTGACACAAAAATTACCTTCTAGTGCGAAATTAAACATATTAAAAAAAAAAAAGATTTTGTCTAAAGTATGTCTAGAAATACAAGTCCATACCGCGAACAGAAAAGCGGAAATTAAACTTTTCAGGGACATAGCGTTGACCTAAACTATCATAAATTGTCAAATCTTAATAAAAGAGAACAGCATTGAACACTTCGACTAAATAAATCACAAACCTTGTTGGAGCAAACTACATAATACCGCCAAAAAGCAAAACGTCACGAACGCCATATTGCCGTTAAATCCTGCTCGAACCGGTTTTCTCCGCTGAAGACCGCGCGCGGTTCAGGTCACGGTGCGACTGAATCGAGACTACAGGACTAGTACTGGTGTTTATGCTATATCTATGATCAAATCGACGGTGGGCACCGCTTATTCAATTGCCGTAATACATGGCAAATTGACTGATATATTGAGCGCACCGGTATAGGTGGAAAGGGCTGGTATCCAGGTCTGCTGCTTTCAAATTAGATTGAATACAATGTGACAATTGTGTCAAGTTGATCGAGATTAGGGTTGTGTTTTTATATTTGATATTTAAAGTTTTTGAATTTTTTTTTTTATTGTTTTGTGACATTCTTTTGCATTAGATTACAGAAATATAATGAAATTAATAAAGGAGTTTTTATTTGAGTACATTTTATATTACAATGAAATGATGGAATATTGAAAATATTGCAAAGAAAAATTGTGACGTTATTTATATCTTCCCTGTGTTCGTCAGTAATCTAATGATAGTTTAATTATACTTTTTAATCAAACAAATTCTAAATTTTAACCATGGTAACATATAACAATATTTATTGATAAAAATCGACTTATTGCTTTTGTAACAAAATGTGAAAAGTCTAAATAAGGTTATACTGATGCAGAGCATAGGCTTTATCCAGCTAGTGATATGAGGAATAAGGGTAATAGACTACACATGTAATCGAAATACATACCTTAACGCAAACATTTGGTACAGAGCACTTTCGTATAGTATTGGTGTTCCAGTTTTAAATATAGGCAATCTTGACTGGCGAAATATTGGTAGACATATCTTTACTGGCCTAATTCTAACTAATGATATGTATACGAAAGTTATTTGTTTGTTTCTTTCTTTCGCGTCTTAACTACTCAACCGATACTCATCATGACATTTCTCACGTTGTACCAAACATACATAGGGTATCTAATAACGGCCACCCATCTCCCCATGCGAGCGAAGACGCGAATGGAAACTAGTAAGTATTTATCTATGCAGCCTAAGTTTATATTCACATCTACAAACTACACGCACATACAAAAACTAACACGATGACTTTTTTTTTAAAACAACAGAAACGAATGTAAATGCAATTAATTTTAGAACCAATGTTGTTTTTGTTATTTTTAAATTAAGCCATTAGAACAGCTCCTGTAATTTAGACCTGAGGTGTTGCCAATTAATTCCAATGTAAAATCGAAACGCTTCTGATTTTAATAAGAATAGTTTTATATTCACGAAAACCAGAATAATCAGCCCAATCAAACAATTATATTAAAAATTCGATTATGGATTATCAACAATTCAATCCTAATATTCATATAATGTGTGTTTTTGATTTGAAAGAAAGTGTTTTATTTGAATTATATTTCGGATTGCACATTATAGGGTCAAATCTATCAGTGGTTAATTATCTATGAATACTTTTGCTTTAACTCTGTATAAGCGTTACAATAACTTATTGATTGTAAAAAATAAAAATTACCAAAGGTATGATTATATTTATATGATTGTAATCTAAATACTCCTGAGAAAAACAAGCGAAAGATTCATTTGATAATTTCTAAAGTGCTTCTGTGTGTGTGCAAGTGCAAGTGATAAACCATCGTTGTTTAGTTCTGGCTACGTTTATTGTATATATTTGTATATAGATCGTCTCGCAGTGTAATATTGTTATTAATTGCAATGGCGGCGACTCGTTAATTTTCAATTGTTTAATTTTTCGTTTTTTCATAGTCTTCTAAATTCGATTTTGTTGATAAATCGTATATAATTGTCTGAATATATATTTGATCAGCATATAAACTAGGAATAGTTACCACTGAATGAATATATTCCTGTTATTTTTTTCGATTTAAAATACTAATCTATTTAATATACTTTGTTGAATTCAACGCGTTAGTGTTTACTTCAATTAGACTATTATTGCAACTGTTTAGACCTCTTTTAATTGAATTCTATAGTATTAAGCTTACAATTTATTTTTCACGCAGTGGAAACCTTCAGACGGTACCCAGTTCCTGGAATCACGTTATATATGGGATTCTCACCCACTAAAGCCAATGCAAGGACTTTCCTCGACATGAATCGGAGAGGCTGCAGGATCGTGTTAATCGTGGCTTTCCGGAGCTCTCCTCAGGGAGTGAAAATTATCTTGGCCCAAGCACTCCTAGCTAGAGCGTAAGGTAGCGCGAGGCCATCCCAACTACAGTCTTAAATAGGACACGCGAGGTCCTCACCTCTCACGTTACCAAGTTGAAAATACTTTTAAACTAACAATTAAAAATCTTTTCTTTAATCCATGTACTAAAAAAAATCCAATTTACAATACTAGATTATATTGTATCCGTGCAATGAAACTGATTTCAAAATCAGTAGCAAACTAACCCACACATAGAAACAGGTGATGTCAAATGAGAGCCTGTAGAAAAGTTAATCAATCACAAAATACGAATACCAATCTTAACAAAATAAACAGGATACTTATATATTTTTCAATTCAGTATTTGATAACATACTTTTAAGTCTTAATAAATCAAAACAATACGTAAGGCAACAAATAAAATATTGATTTACAAGATTGCAGTCTAAATTTTAAAACGACAATGTATGTTCAAAAGGTGTTACTTTGGATTTAAATTAATTTATTATATACGTTTACTAGCTTTTATCAATGTGTGAGTTCAACACACACGACCTCAACTCAACCTCCGCATAGTCCGACATTAAGAGATTAGAGGCGAACAAATTGCTCCTTCCTGCTTCTGCGCATAGGACGTAGTAACGAGCTGCAATCCAGGAAGCGTCTGACTAGTTGTGTCGCGTGGTTCGCGTCATATTTTTTACTATTGAAGAACTGATTAATAAAGCTTTATTGTAAGTAGTGTTCGCTTAGTAAATTTGCAATTTGCGTTATGGTAGCAGGCGCAAGTGGTTCTGTGATACCCTCCTAAGATATGGAGTGGGTACGGCTGTTTTTTAAAGTGGGAATCCCGCTGAACGACGACGCACAGCCCACTAGGCATTATAGGTTATACCGGCAAGTCCTACATACC
This sequence comes from Vanessa atalanta, assembly GCF_905147765.1. NCBI lineage: Eukaryota > Metazoa > Arthropoda > Insecta > Lepidoptera > Nymphalidae > Vanessa > Vanessa atalanta. Next base: position 10,207,958 of record NC_061886.1, on the reverse strand, counting down.
CTCCCCCCACTTCATGTGAGGGAAACGAAAGAAAGTGGTCGAAATTTGAGAATTTGTAAATGTGTATACATACATAAAAACATACTGAACTTTTTTTAATTTTTGTATTTAAAAATATTATGTTGTATTTAAAAAATATATATATGTGTTCCATTTTCAAATAATTCGATGAATATAATTTGCTTTGTCAAAATTAATTTTAGGTTGGTCACGTCATGTTTCGTAGTCATAAGCCTTGTTCGCTAAAAGGAGTTCGTAATATGTGATTGTTATTATATTGTTATATGTTTTAATATCTTATTGTTTCGATTCGATTTGCATCAAGTGATTAGGAGAGAAGGCCTAAGCTCAACTATGGAACATTTAGAGGTTTAACTAATTTTCATTTCATTGCTTACTTGGTTGATACTTGGTTAGGTACGTAGTATACGGTAAGAGATAATTTTAATTTTCTTAACAGATCAGAACTTAGCTTTCTTGTCCTCGCATCAAAACAATTATAAAATAAACCTTAGTTACCTATTACCTGAAGGCCAATTTTGCTTATTTAAATCGGTTTTGATACGATCTCTATTATATTTCGATCCAACTTCGACCGAACCGCTGAAGCGTTGCGTTACTGGAATAGAAAATCTTCTGAACGGCAACGATTACGTTTGGATTCGACTGTCACAAAGTGACAATTATTAGCAGAATTGTCGTCCTGACCGATTTCAAGGTTGACTAGCCAAATGCGCACTGCATATAGTGCACAAGTGTGTGCGTAAATACAGGTGCCTCTCTATTCCCTCACTCTCATAATCCGATAGGAAAGAGTTCAGGCGAAGGATGGTTTTACGTGCTTGCCATGGCAGCCAACTTCCAGACTTCAGGCTGTCATGAGATTTTTTCAATAGAAAAACCCAATAACTTTATCGGCCTAACCTTGTGCTTATACGACGACCTCGAAATTTGCGGCCTTATTCCCTAAGACCGACGAGGCAGTCAGCTGATATAATAGCAGATATAGGGAATAGTACGATCTCAATAAAAAAAATGTGTTGTATATTTCATTGTGGTCGTATGCCGTTGTGTCAAATTAAACGAATCTCAAACCGATATACCGGAATCCATTTATTTATACATATGTGTGTCTGATGTATGTAGTCAATATTTATTTTGAAAGTGAGATACATCAAGATAGGTGAGTAATTGAAGATTGACAAATGGACCTTCAAGCGCTTACGCTCATCTTCCTGTAACTCTTTATATTGCATAACAATGTTATTTATAAAGCTACGCATAGTGTTGCCAACGCAACGTTTGTGTTAAAAAATAAATTCTCAATATTTGATTTATTTTTATCTTTATCTTAGTGGAATCCTTAAAAAAATATTTACTGTTTTAATGGAAGGATTTTTTTTAATAGCCAAATTTATTTTACAAATACTAAAGCTGTATAATTATATTAGCCGTAAAATATGTATTATTTAAAATACATTATCTCAAAAGAATATAAAATACACGTTTTAATATAGCATGTTAGTTACTATGAGATATTATTTATTAAGAGAGGATTTATTGTAAGAGATGCTTAAAACTTTGTAAGCCTGGCAAAAAATATCTTATCTTAAAGGTATGTTTTAAAAAAGCTCTGAATGAATATCACTATTAAGGCAAATTAACAAAAAAAAAAGAGACTATTTATAAAATTTAGTAAATGTAATTAGGTCGTAGTTACGTTGATAACTATGGTGGTTGGAACTCCTCAATCGCATTAACCACAAGTATATCCTAATAAATGAACAACAAACCCCTATAGTTTTAAAACTTTATTGTATTTTTGACAAACATAGAAGAAAAAGTTACTGAATAGTGCCAATTATCCTAATTTATAAGATTTGTGAAGCGTTTCCAACTCTATTCCGTAGAATAGGAAAACAATTAAACGAAAACGATTACGTTAATCGAATCGAAGTTCGATTATGTTATGTAACTGTGTTGTAGAACATCAATACATGTAGAACATACACATACATAATACGTAATTCGTTCCATACTTATATAGTTAGCCTTGTATTTTAAATAGAATATTTGGTCAGGCCCAACTTCAAAAAGTTAAGTCAAAAATGATACAAATTTGAATAGACTATACATAAAATTAAAAAGCTTTCGATATAAATCGTTATTCAGGCTTAAGTTACATTGACGTTTGGCGTAAAAATACATTATTCTACATTCCCTTGTAAACTCTTTTCTTTCTCATTCCTACTACTTTTTTAATTTATTTACGGTCCAAATTTCCTTTGAGTATTTCAAATCTGTATCAATATTTCTGTCTAGGATCTAGGTAGATCCTCGATTATTCCTCTCAATTTTTTGTTTCAAAAATCTCAGTTTTCATTAAAAGCCACGTGGTTTCCTACAATGTAATTCATTTCAAGTCGTCATCGTCGTCGTCTCATTAAAAGAGTTATCTCATTAAAGTCATATTAATGAGATGACTCTTTTAATGAGCAACTTAATAAGTTAATAAACTTTTAATTTTTAATGTATTCATATATGTGTTATATGTTAAATTAAACTACATTCATAGAAATCTATTAGATAAGGATAAAACATTAGTTCCTGCCATATAACCCAAAAATATTGTTTAAGTGCATTTATTTTTGTTAATATATTCTTATGACAAGACCTGAGGATGTCCAATAACAGACTAGTTGATAAATAACTGGAGAGGAGTGTCTAACCGCTTTGTTTAAGATCAACAACAAGTGCGAGACTACGTGACCCCATTTTGCTTCCGAAAGTGCGTTATGAGCTTGTTTCGTTGAAGAATTTGTACTGTCTGACAGCATATTAGACCTAAATGTAATAAGCGACCTTTATTAATGTTTCCTTTGATACTTTATGTTTATATGTGACACTGAGAATCCGAACCAATCCAGATATTCCCTTTGTGGTATTTGCTAGTAAAATACAATGGCTAACCGAGATATAAGCTCACAATACAACTCTCGTTCCGACAGTTCAGAAGTGACGTTATAAATAAATTGCTGCATAAGCATTTTTATATAAGCTATATATAGTATCAGTTTTGACCAATAGTCGAAGTTATTTGCTCCAAGTGATAAAACCAATACGATTTAGAAAAAAAAAGCGGTTGCGCCTGATACAGTTTTTTAGCAATTATAAGTTTTACGCTACTGCTACTAAATTATATTAGGCGCAAAATTTAATATGGTTAACATACTACTTCTCGGGGCTTTATTACTTGCAGTCTGCATTAAATCATGCAAGTATTTTATTTTTATACAATATTTTAATAACTAAACACAAAATATTTACATTTATTGACTTAACAGAATAAGATAGCAAAGATATATAACAATATCGATGAATGAAGTAAGATTTGAGAGAATTTATTTTAAAACAATTATTACGTTTTTATCTATGTTGTTGTATATCTACAAAAACCATTCATGGTCATATCAAACATAACAATTAACGAATAGACACAATTCAAAATAAGCAGTGCGTGTAAAGCGCTTATTCTGGTTAAACACGCGAAGTATTAATTGTTTAATTAATAAGACACGAGGACGTACCGTGTACTGTAGGCGGGCAGTTCAATTAATAATTACACATGTCTTTTATAGGTATTAGAAAAGTGTCTCATGAAACGTGTCATTATTCTGTATAAGTATTTTTTACTCAAACCTAAATTATTTTAAATCAATTCACGGCTCATGTCTGTTTCGTTATTTAGTGTGATTATTTAATTATTATATTATATTAACATAATATGACGGTTCGTTTCTTATTTGTAAATTATGTCAATGTGGCGTTTGCAGATTTTTGATTTGTGTGTTTTTGCCACTTGTGTATGCAAAATGTTAATCAGTATATAGATGAATAGATATAATCAAACCATAAGTAAGCCTTGCTTATATAATGGTCCTATACTAAATTGTTTTTCCTATTATGAAAATTGTTGTATATAAAGGAAAAAAACAATTCAGCGTAGATTCTTTTCAATATCAAATCTAATATCAATAATAAGTATAAAGTTTCTGATTAAATAATTAAAAAAAACTTACATTCAATACATTATTTTAAAGGAATTTTTAACTAGAATTTGGGAGGAGGACTGTTTCTTTCAACTTAATAAGCAGAATCGCGATATAACGGTATACAACTGGTATTTTTAACAGCGTTCATTAATAGTACGATGATTTTAAAAAAAAAAATATTTTGTATATAAGCGTTATATTATTTTCGCGAAGGTGACAATTTTGTATACATCAATCACAAGAGACGTTCAATACAATTTCCGGTTACTTGTGATAAACAAAAGAATTTTAGTATGTCAGTTCATTCACATCGCATACGAGTTTATTTACAGAATAAGGATGTGCATTGTGAACGTTAAGTTATCGGCTTATTCAAAGCTGCGAAACGCATCAGTCGGTTAGAGACGCGTAAACTATACACTTACTCGGGAGAGTTAGGTAGCTTTATAAAATATGGCGTTTAAATATTTTTTGGAAATTCTCGTTTTAGCTATTTGTGTTGAATTTGGTAAGTTGACAGAAGTTAAATTAAACTAATAATAATTAAAAAAAAAAAAGTGATTTGTTAAAGTTCCGGAATCCGTTAGGTGATTTTTTTCGGCAATCGGTTAATTCGTAAAAACAAGACAAATAAACGAATTTCATTTCCCTTTTATAATATTATATTTAGGCTTATATTTTTATTAAGGCTAGGATTTATTTCTGTTTGTATATCCATATATAACCTTTATATATAATATAGGCTCGTCGATTCGGTGCTACGAGTGTAACAGCGCGAACAACTCCATGTGTTTGAACCCCACTATCTACGACACGGAGACCGTACAGAAGTATCTCCGCGCCACCAGCTGTGATCATAGCGCGTTCTTAGGACCAAATCCACCAGCAGCCAAACAGATGTTCTGCAGAAAAATAATTCAGACTAGTAAGTAATCATTTTTAAATCACAATGTATTCTTAACCTTATTTTAGTTATGTCCCTGTGACTTGGTTTGGTAGGTACCACTTGTCAGATATACTACCGTCAAACAGCAATACTTAGTATTGTTGTACCTTAAAGGGTGATTGAGTCAGTGTAACACGTACAGTGTCAGTGTACAGGCTCAAGGTACATACAATTTTAGCTCCCAATGTGCATTGGTAATGTAAATAATGATTAATATTTTTTAAAGCGTCAAAGTGGTGACCACTTAACCTCAGGTGGACTATTTGTCCGCCGCCTACCTATAATAATTAAAAATGGATACGACTCACTCGTTACTTAAAAAATATTAATAAACTCTAGGTAGAGTTTTTTCGTATGACTTACAAATGGGGGGGGGGGGAATTTTGTTGTACTCCATTGTCATTATTTTATCCTAATACTTAATACGTGTATGTTATCCGTCACGAGATATTCCGCTACCGACACGATATTATCGGTTACCTAGCGAAATGCCACTCATTGATTAATCACGAAATTTCAGAAACTATAACACCTACTAACTTGAAATTAGGCAGTTAGGTTCTTTATAGGGTAAAGACATCCATTAAGAACGGGTTTTATGAAACTCCACCTCTAAAGGGGTAAATGGGGTTTGGAAGTTTGTTTTTAAATTTCGCGCGGGTATATCTGCAGGTTCAGCTAGTTTGTCGTAAAATAATTAATATTTATTTGTAGAGATCACGTGTGTGCCGGTCGTCATTGGTGATTTTTTTTTTAATTTAATGAATCTTTTATAATAATATAATATCTGTATCTTGAACCTCATTGAAAACAAAGTCGTGTAAATCTCATCAAACTTTTTTTTTAAGTATATTTTAACAATTTCAAAAATATTAATAAATTATCAAATGTCATTATAATTACACACATTATATTTTATAAAGTCTCCTATTTCAAATTTAGAGTTGTTTAAAATGTAATACTATTCTCGAGGTGGACGAAATAATTACATTGCTACAATTTTTACGGAATCCTTGATGCGATTGTCCGACTCGCACCTGGCATGTATTTTTTAAAAACTATAATACATATATAAAAATTACATACGTTTGTAATTTAACAGTAAATATAAATGTAATCTTTACATTTCCGATCAATAAAATAAATACTACTGGTGAACTTTATATATTGAGATAAAAGGTTACGCGTTAACATAAACAACAACTATTGTATATGTCATAATATATACTTATTTTGAACACATGTAATAATGTGACTTCCACGTAGTATATAATACTATTAATGTAGTAAAATAATAACTTGTTAATGTCCACCTGCTGTGGTAAGGAGTAACCATTGTAGAGAAGATCTGGAGCACAATGATTCACACGTGGCAGAATTCCATTGAGATTTTACACTAGCAGGTTTCCTCACGAATTTTCCTTCACCGTCCACCACGAGATGAAAAAAACAAGTACATAAACATTCAGTGGTGGTTTCTTGAGAATCCGCAATAATTAGTTAACATACACACGCTCTAACCACTGTCCCATCTGGGTACTTATCATGGATATAATGCTTAAATTAATTTTATATCGATTATAATAATAAAAATATAATAAATAATAGCCATGAGGCATTGTGGAACCACCACATTTAAACCGGTAAAGGACTTTTTGTTTAAAGCACAAAGTTCTACCACAAAATAAAAAAGGTAACAGTTTTATGTTCTTTTCTGAACACTGCATTTTAAAAAAACTGTCAACACCCATGCTCTATACTACTGAGAACTTCTCTACCGAAAAATTTAACTCGACTATTAAGTTCAATTATAATATATTACTAATTACTGTTTTTTAAAGTTGCTGCTATAAAGAGCCGAGATGGCCCAGTGGTTCGAACGCGAGCATCTTAACCGATGATTTCGGGTTCAAATCCAGGCAGGCACCACTGAAATTTCATGTGCTTAATTTGTGTTTATAATTCATCTCGTGCTCGGCGGTGAAGGAAAACATCGTGAGGAAACCTGCATGTGTCTAATTTCAACGAAATTCTGCCACATGTGTTTTCCGCCAACCCGCATTGGAGCAGCGTGGTGGAATATGCTCCAAAAACCTTCTCCTCAAAGGGAGAGGAGGCCTTTATCCCAGCAGTGGGACATTTACGGGCTGCTAATGCTAATGCTATAAAGAGCATATAAATTATTGACAAATTTGACTGACAGGTTCAAATTAAGAGAAATAATTAGGACCTACACTATAAATCAAAATCATAACAAAAATATACTTTATTCAAGTGGAACTACAACCAAATTTGATTCGTCAATTTAAAATAATATATTAAAAGTAAAGCAATCACCGGTTTGAAATGTAGATTCTACCGGGAAAGACTGGCAAGAAACTTCTCTGTTGCTCCAGGACCTCCAGACTTTTAAATCCGGTCCTACAATTCCCCGTTGAATCGCAATTTCGATCCTTTGGGTAAAAATTGAACCAGCTCTCTTGACACTAGTGGAGGCAATAGGCGAGGCGTTACACTTTTAATAAAGGTTTTTGCACTATTACTACAAGGGCCAAGACATCATTTTGAATAAGAGATGAATATTTTCCAAAAAATATTAATATGTGAGGTATAATAAAGTTATAATGTTAGTTCGCAAGTTTTACTTGGTCCAGGTAAAAAAACAGACACTTGACTTTTGAATATTACTCATACTAATTTACAAAGTACATCCCGTACTTTGTAAATTAGTACAACAGAACTAACAATTAGTTTAGTCGGTAAAACTTATAAACAGACGTATCGTGTTATATATTGCATTAAATATGTTTCACGAGTTTTAACAAAATTAGGAGCACGTCATTCGACGTAAGATAACCCACGATAGGTAAACGAAGAACAGTGATGGCTGTTTTTGCATCACTAAAGTTAAACTAAGAGTTGAATTTGAGTTTTACAGTATTTATTTAAGTTTACTTAAATTGGTTTATCGTGTAAACTTATAAAATAATTAATACGCGGTATTTCGTAAGAAAAACAATAAAATTTGGCATCATGCTTTCATAGACTGAATTCGCAACATTACTTGGTGATAGGGCTTAGTGCAAGCACGTCTGGGTAGGTGCCACCCACTCGTCATAAATTCTACCGCCTGTTCTGATTTGAAGGGTTAGTGAGCCAGTGTAACTACAGGCACATGGGACGTAAAATCTTAGGTTGGTGGCGCATTAGCGATGTAAGGAATGATTAATATTTCTTACAGCGCCATTGTATATGGGCGGTGGTGACTGCTTACCACCTTGTGGCTCATGTGCTCGTCCGACTACCTAACACATAAAAAAAACATTATCTCTGATCTTCTGATTGTTTACAGTTCTCCACAAGGGTCACGATGCTGAGGTCCGAGTGACTCGTGGCTGCGGCTGGGTTAGACATCATAAGGACTGCTACAAAGCTGACAATGAAGATCATCTGGAAACAGTATGCCAGTGCTTCACCGATGATTGTAATGGGGCTATGACATTGAAACATAGTCTTGTAATTACGTTTATTAGCTTAGGGTTACTATTGTTAAAATATTACTAACTTTACAACACTACTCGTAAAGACAACTTCTTCTAAATTTGACTCGGAGTTTCTATGTTTGTAAAGGAATTCCTCTGAGGTTCAAAGGTTCTGAAAATCTTTATCACTCAGAACATAAAATGATAATTAATAATTTATTTTATTACATTATAAATTAATATAAACTAGGTTACAAACGACAACTGTGAGGAGCAGCGTGAACGTATTTTAGGTATTTTAATATTAGGAGCTATTCACTTTGCGCAGCGAATACGGCGATGGGTATAAAAATAAATTCTTATTACCAGTGGCTTTGCCGCACTTCTAAAGGCTCACTTATATTGGTTTAGCTTGTGATCAACATTAAGTCTTTCATTGACTGGCCTGCTTTTCCACCACTAAAAACGGTCACAATTATCAAGTTGGATTAAGATCGGCATAACTGTTCGACTTACTAACCGATTCAAGCTCCTTTTTATTGATTTAGTTCTCCAGCCAATATAGTTTGTATAAGAAATAAAACTGCTTCTATTGATTCAAGAACAACATAAAAAGTAAACTCATCATTTTATTATCAAATTATGATGATTTTTTTACATTTAATATTTTATCTTATTACTTGTATACCATACAGGGTAAGATATTCTGTAATTGAAAAGATTATTGGCTTAACCAATAATTGTTGTGCATAATAAGTTTAAAAAAAAAATCGAATCTGAAATCAATAATAGCACTTGCTATAGATAGACAACATTACTTAGAAGCGAGGCGGTGAATTGGTGAAACTTTGAATAAAATGTTTACTCAAAATCATAATTAAATAATAAATTAATGTAATAAAATTGTATGTTTGTATGAGAAAAGGAGATACATGCCAACATACTACTATGTATTAAAACTACGTAAAAAATGATGACAAAATATTAATTTACGTACGGAGTAATGATCATTTTGTGTCATTTCTTTTGTAATATATTTTTAAATTGTATTATAAAAATATGTTAAGCAGGGTATAAATGTAAAATATTTAAATTTAATTTATCTGTTTCACAAGCCTTGCACGGACGTGAATTTTAATATAATAAACGAAAAATAATAAATAAAATTTGTTTTCCTTGTTACCTACGTAAACAATAAGAATGAATTGATGTATTAAATATTTCATACTGGTTTAATTTAAAAAAAAAATCTTGAAATCACAAATGATGACAATGGTAAAATAGAAAACCATCATTTGTACAATATTTCTGCCGTCTTATGGTAGGTCCACACGACACAGACTTGGCTTGACTGTAAGTCTGAGTAAAAAAGTCTATCAACAAAATGTCTGTACGGACTTTTCATTACCTCCGACGTTTAGGATTGAGGATTTCGAGGATGCAGAGTTGATCAATTTTCTTAACAGTATCGTTGCACCCAGGTTGGGTGCGAATAGTTCTAACCAAAGAGGGATAAATTTTATATGAGAAAACATGTCAATTATTATTCTATCTACAAGATCTACAAAGTTCTACAAAGTCTAAAAAGTGGTTTAAGTTAAGTTTCAGTGGCAAAATAATAGTTATTTTTTGCCTCGGGTATTTCATTAATTTTTCAGTTAAAATTTAATCAATTAATAATAAATCACTGATCAATTATTTTGCTCCAATAATACCCAGACATACATACAGACTTTCAGCTTTCATAAATAGCTCCAACTTTTTCATGCAAACTTTTTCAATACAGCGACTTTTGTCTGAGCTACTAAGTTACACAGACTCTATAGAAGTCTGTGTGGACCTACGATAATGCATCAATACCTAGTACCTAACGTGAATAATAAAAAAAGAGCGCGCGATCGCCTGTCACGGACTGGGATTTAATTTTTGGCGCGAAGTTTGGATGCTTCGGATATAATTATTATTTCCGACTCATAGAGTATTTGTCATTTTGCTTGGTTTTTGTAAATTATCATTCATTTAAAATAATTAATGTTATTGTTGTTTTAGCATTAGCATTAGCAGGCTGTAAATTTTCCCACTGCTGGGCTAAAGGCCTCCTCTCCCTTTGAGAAGAAGGTTTGGAGCATATTCCACCACGCTGCTCCAATGCGGGTTGGCGGAATACACATGTGGCAGAATTTCGTTGAAATTAGACACATGCAGGTTTCCTCACGATGTTTTCCTTCCCCGCCGAGCGCGAGATGAATTATAAACACAAATTAAGCACATGAAAATTCAGTGGCGCCTGCTTGCGTTTGAACCCGAAATCATCGGTTAAGATGCACGCGTTCTAACCACTGGGCCATCTCGGCTCTCCTTGTTGTTGTTTAGTTATTTATTATTCATTCATTACCTGTATTAAGCCATGTAGTTATTAGATTTTTCTTTTAAAAAATCATTTTCAATTCTGATAAGACTATTAAACAGTGTCTATTTAATATTCTTGTTGATTCTGCTATAGAAATCCTGAAAGTATGACAGTTTACTTCATGTCGATTTTCAGTGCTCAAAAAGTTCAACTTTATCTTTCGTAAAAGGTTTTTATAAATAAGAATAAACAAATTCCGGTGATCACGGTGTGTGATGGAGCGTCGCAGCAGGACCTTAAATTTATAAACTCTTTATTGTTTGGAGACTTATCATAGAAAAGTTGTTCATTGTGAACAGGGATGATTTAAAAACCTTTAGTGTATTATTATCACTACGAAGTTATTCGCCTTATTTAACTATTTTTTCACTTTACATGTATCTATTTATTATTACATACAGTTACTCGGCGTAGATCCTATTCTTACGTATTCTTCTAGCGTACTGTCAAATATACTTAATAGTTATATAAATATAGGTACTAATCCAAAGACAAAGAGATAGAAATACTACTTTTTTATGATAGAACAATGTATGTAATTAATTTACCTGTGCGTAAATACAGGCAGTTTGACTTTCTATTCCTACACACCCATGGTCTGATGGAACAATAATACGACACGACAATAATTTTGGTGGCTTCCTTAGCGCGTATCAACTACAAGAGTAGGTACCTAGAATTATTAACCTTTGAAACACGTCAAGCTATTTTTGTGGAGAAGTCTAAAAAAATTTCCCAGGCCCCGGGTAGAAAACAGCATTGCTAGAAATCTTCACCCTAAAACTATTGCGATGGCCGTTTAAAGACGAATTGGAGATCAGGATACTATTCCCGAAGGTAATTTGCCTGGAGATCAGTCTCTCCGAACTTCTTGCAAGCAAGCACGTGAGTCATCCATCCCTCCGGACCGTCAAAGCCTAAGACAGCATTTGAAGCCCTGCGCTTGAATTAGTTGGGAAATAAACAAACAGGGCCGTAAAACACTAGTATAATATAACAGCTAATGTAGCGAACTTATTAACCTAAAATCTTTTATATCGAAACAAAAAGAAGGAAACCCATTCAGCTTACATCCGGCGGCCGCGACAGATTGTATCACAACAATGTAACTAGCACAAAAGTCATAAATTAATCCGTCAAAACCTCATAATTTAGTTCGAAAACGTAGATTGCTAACGTACATATAGGTCAGCTGTTTATTTGAGAAGAAATGTTTTTTCTTAATTATTTGGTTGATTTGGCCCTAAACGAAATGTTCTATAGGTATGGGCAGCATCTTTCCCAGGTGATCTTACTATTGTGTATAACCTGACGCAGGTGGAATTTTTCATCAGCAACATTTGGAGGTTCCCTTCTCTTGACATCAGTTTCGGCACGATATGCCTGTTGAAAATGACATGTTCATACCAAGTTCATACAGAGACTGACAAACCGGATAGACTCGCATAGGCAGTATTTTTTAGGGATGTCACCGTCAAAGAACTAAACTCTACCCTTTTTTCAAGATAGCGGTAGCGGCGCACGCACATAGGAAATCTAGGTCGACAATTTCAAGTTAAGCTTTTCTAAGCCTCCAACAACATAATATAAATAAATCAGCCTTCTCGGTTCATTAGAATTTCTCGGGCTATTTTTTATTATATTGACTGGTCTAATTGAAATTGCGACGCGAGGCGGACGTGGAAATGCTGCAAACATTCTTGTCATGATTTATACAGTAACTATTTTGTAATTAATGTTTATATATATTTAAGGACTTAATATTAACAATTGTTATGTAAATAAAGATTTAATAATATTTGGTTTCATCCTATTTAAATAAATATGTAAGTAAAAATTTACTAAAAAATATTTTTTAAGGCTTATTTCCCGATTTTTACATTAAGTCAATACTAGTGCTGAGGTGATATAAAAAATTATATTTGTCAAACTTCCACCATAACATGTAGATCGAGTAATTTGGGACGATACTAACAATATTTATATTCACTTAGTAGCGCCATCTATGATCGAATATTGTTACTAGTTCATTGTATTTGCGGTATCACTAGCACATTGTTCAAGGCACTAACAACAGATGGCGCAAATAGCGGTAATGTAATAGATTATACATTTTACAACGAAATAATTAAATGTATTTAGAAAACGAAACTAAACTTAAAATTATCAACAATTGAAAAATTAAATTAAAGTTTATAAAATTCAGGACTCAAATTTTCGATTTTTTTATCATTGCTAATAAATATATTGTCGAGATGGCCCAGTGGTTAGAACGCGTGCATCTTAACCGATGATTTCGGGTTCAAACCCACGCAGGCACCACTGAAGGAAAACATCGTTAGGAAACCTGCATGTGTCTAATTTCAACGAAATTCTCATGTGTATTCCACCAACCCGCATTGGAGCAGCTTGGTGAGGAGTCAAAGGAAGAGGAGTCCTTTAGCCCAGCAGTGGGAAATTTACAGGCTGCTTATGTGTAATTTTTTTTTTATTAATATACATAAATTTTTCTTTAATTAATGTTTTTTAATAAAATATTTATCATTTAAATATTAATAAATATTATGTATTGTGTACAATTTTGAAATGTGTATTGATAATTGACAGTTATGAATAAGTCAGGTTGGCCGAGTGGTCTAAGGCGCCAGATTTAAGCTCTGGTTCCCGAGAGGGAGCGTGGGTTCGAACCCCACACCTGACATTATACCAATCTAGAGATTATAGGATTTTTGATTTTTATATTTTTTTTAGCAGAAAATAAGAAAACAATATAATTGATACGTTACGTACTTTAATTTTGGCTGAGTTTCTCTATATTGTTAGTTATGTACTTAGTTGATTGTAGGTGAATTAAATGTTTCTCTTAATAAGGTGATTGTAGGTATTTTATTTATAAGTATCAATTTAAAGTATTGTATTATAATAAAATTAATATTTTAGTCAAATTATTTATTTGACAAAGTACACGTACAGAGTTATAGACAAACCAGTATAAATAAAAATGTTCACAAAAAAAGATCTTTTCTTTTTATATTGGGTTCCAATAGTAAAAAAAAAAAAAAAAACAAAATTGAAAAAAGAACGAACTATTTGGTAACCCCTTCTTTTTTTTAATTCTGTTAAAAACGTAGACAATATATTTTGTTATGTGATTCTATACATAAGCGCTATCACAATAGTAAAGTGCCAACCATACATCCATTCCGAGTAAATATAATACCGATAAACCGATAAAACTAGATAAACGTACAATGATTGATTGATGATATCCTTGTCTAAACGATCTGAGTCACGGGGACTTTTTTTAAATTTAATACATGTATGCGTCTGCCTTAATAAGACCCCTGTGCAAATGACTACCTGATAGCCATAATCATAATTAAGATTGGCCATAATCAAGTGAGACTGAGTGACTCAGTGAGTGACTTCATTATCATTATCATTCTCATAATACAATGGGAAAAAGGTGCGGTCCGTGACGTCAAAAGGGTAATGACCGAAAACTGTCAAATAGACAAACCTTCTAAAAATAGACAATTTAATAAATAACTTCCTTATTTTCCATTAAACATTAAGCCCTTCGACATAGATCCATCATTCCTCCTGGATTACTTATCTGGTGTACTATCAAATATTAAAAAAAAAAAAAAAACTAATCAAAGACAATGAGTTTTAGACAGAGTTTTACGAGATTTGAACTAATTATTATATTCCTATTATTATTATTTTGTTGTGTTATTCCTACTATTGTTATCATATATCAAATATATTTGATAGATATTATATCATGTATCAAATATAATCAACTGCTTTGATAATATAAATAGAACCTGCATCATGTTTTTAAGCCCTGCTACAAATGACGGGCGTTATCTATAAGTTTACCTTGCGTGTTGCAACTTAGCTCCTAAAGAGCTGAACTGATTTTGATGCTGATGTTTTTGATTGAACATTCACAATAATTGATAAAGAAAATATGTGCAGCTGTTTGTTCATTAGGTAATTTAGTTATTAAATAATTTCCATAAATTTGCTCATTTAATATTATTAGCATTAGCAGCCCGTAAATGTCCCACTGCTAGGATAAAGGCCTCCTCTCCTTTGAGGAGAAGGTTTTGGAGCATATTCCACCACGCTGCTCCAATGCGGGTTGGCGGAATACACATGTGGCAGAATTTCTTTGAAATTAGACACATGCAGGTTTCCTCGCGATGTTTTCCTTCACCGCCGAGCACGAGATGAATTATAAACACAAATTAAGCACATGAAATTTCAGTGGTGCCTGCCTGGGTTTGAACCCGAAATCATCGGTTAAGATGCACGCGTTCTAACCACTGGGCCATCTCGACTCGACATTTAATATAGTTACATATGTATATACAGAGCCGGATCTACCATATGGATTTTTGGGATTCAGCCCAAGGCCCCGTGGATTCAAGGGGCCCCCAGCTAAGTCAAGTCAAAGTAAAAAATAGACGATAATGCGAAATAATCCATAACTTTATTAAATTAATCAGATCGTATGGTTTGCAGCGCTGCGAGTCCTGCTATTAATTAAATCCATTCAATTAATTTAATTTAAGTCCACGTTTAGATATGTCTTAGGTTAGGGCCCCCTAAACTTACGGTCCGGCCCACTGTATATATATACTGTTTTGATATTTTCAGAGATGTTTACATTTCATTTAAGTTTTATTTAATACCTATCTTAACACACAGTCACACTGAAAGTCAATATTAGAACCGAAGATACTTAACGCAAAAAGGTGTAGCAAAGGTATAAGTATCGAGTTATTAAAAAAAAAAAACACAAACAAATCGACGCAACAATTTTCTTACGAACAGGCAATATTATTTATTAAGTCGCAATGTATGAAGGTTTCCCTTGAGCATTATTACTGAAAACATCAACAGTACATCATTTAAAAAGATAAACAAGAAATGTAACTGCGCATTTAAGTAAAGACCATAGGAAAATTACAAATGAAATCTCTAGCTATCTCTGGAATGTGCGATAACGTAGCTAACAACAATTTTGAATCTTATATTCAATTGTATTAAGTTTGAAATTTAAAAAAAAAACAAGACGAGTTACACTTCATTCGCACACAAATAAAACTAAATATATCATTACTCACACATCCGTAGTTTGTGCACACGCACACAAATATATTAGATTGAGTCGTCTGATTTACCGATTTATCGGTTAAGTGTTGTATGATCCTTGGTTATTTCGAGTTCTTGACGCATTTCGTTTATAAATAAGAGATTTTTTAATTTCATACTTTAACACTTATGTTTAAAAAGATCATTTCAAATACACATATCCAGCAATCATAAACTTTTTAAGTATAAATTAATATTTCAATGTTGTGTCCTGAATGTGTTCTTAACTCATTTGCTGAGTTACCTACAAGAATTATTCTTTGTGATCCTGTCTACAACGATTAACGTTTTGTATAGATCCGTATTCTACCGCTGTGAAGTCGAGACGGTTCGTTTCAAATAAATAGTATATCCAATGAATACATTGCAAATACTTAATATATAAACAAATATCAACAGCATTAATAGTAAAAAATATAACTTTGATATATCCTATAAATACATGGTAGAGTTTTGTTAAAGGACGTCTGTACAGATACCGCTACAGAACCCACTCATCAGATATGCTACCGGCAAACTAATATACAATTCTAAGTATTGTTGTCTTTCAGTTTTAAGGTAGAATGATCCAGAACTACGTCCACAAAGGATATAACACCTTGGCTCCCAAGCTGTCGTTGTCGTTGGCTATATAAGGAATAGTTAATATTTCTTACGAGCCAACGTCTATGGGCAGTGGTGACCTCTTACCATCAGGCCTATTCGCTTGTCCATCTACCTATATTACAAAAAAAAAAATCTATGGAACAGGCTACAGAATCAGGGCCGGATCTATCATACGGCTTTTTAGGCTTCAGCCCAGGGCCCCGTGGATTCAAGGGGATACCAGCTGAGTCAAGTCAAAGTCAAAAATAGACTATAATGCGAAAGATTCCATAACTTTATTAAATTAAACAGATCGTATGGTTTGCAGCTCTGCGAGTCATGAAGTTAATCAAATCAGATCAGAATCAGATTCAGATATTTCTTAGATGGGCCCCTAAGTAGTGTTAGCACAGGGCCCCCTAAACTTCCGGTCCGGCCCTGTACAGAATACTGTATTGACAAAAAGAATATTAACCAATAATGTAACTATATATTCTGTCAGGCAAAATGAACCCGTATCTATCGAACTTCCTTTTTAAATTGATTCGAATATAATGATTGTTATACGGGATAGTTCAATGACCGCCCACTTGACGTTTAATAGAAAATGACGCTACTAGCTATCCATCCTGGCTTCATACGGGTTGAATAAGGGTTTATATAAGCATTTTTTTGGTTTTTGTTCTAACATTGGTAGACGGAAGAGCAAATGGGCCACATGAGTAAATATAAACCAATTCGTACATCGCCAATGCTCCACCAAGATTGGGTCTTGAGATGTTTTGCCTCTTGTAACACTGACACACTCCCCCTTCAAACCGAAACACAACAATACTAAGTCTTGCTGTTTGGCAATATTTGATGAATGGGTGGTGCTCAGACGGGCTTACATTACATCCCTCGCACCAAGTGAATTAACGTCATATATCAGCCAATTAACACAAAACATAATAATAAGAGTTATCTTATTATTATGTTTTGTGTTAATTGGCTTAATCTAAACGAAAGGTAACCCTTTCGGTAGTTTTTGACATTAAGGCGTTTAGACAGACATTTATGTACACAAACGCGGCCAGGGACTTTTTTCTTTATAATATGTAGCGACAAGCCTACAACCGTCGACATCATTCATAGATGTGGTGTTTATTCGATCTATGAACGAATGACCTATTTCTTCATTGATTCATTCATTCAGAAGCATACGTTTCTTTACATTTATCAATTGGGAATTTATAAAGTTAAATATTATCTATGATTTAGGAAATCCTTAGTATGTAATTTATACTTTTATAATAATATTAAAAATATAAAAAACTCTGTTCGTCTGTGTGCTTATTGCTCTCTCATGGCAAAAACTAAACCGAATTTGATTAAAATTGGTATATAGCTAAATTATATTCAAAAAAAGAACAGCTACTTTTTTATGCCTTACATCCAAAAACGCGACCGAAGTCGCGGGTTACAACTAGTAGTATATATAGTAATATTATTATTATGCCTTCGGACATAATATACATCGATTACAGAGAGATATTACCGTTAGCCTAACCAATATTTAAATCTTTCCTGTCTTACCAGATACTCTTGACATTTTGTATAGTTACACATTCTCAGGTAAAAGAAAATACGCAGGTACTTAATACCAGCCCGTAATCCCCGGTAATCCAGCATCCGTGAGCAGTCAGTATTGTATAATAATATTTCATACAAAAATTACGAGGCTTAAATTGAAATATTACTTCGTTCTATTTCTATTAAACTGGCCAAATTCCAGAGGCTCAAATAATTGTATTCGCACTGGTATCATTAATTTACATAGAGTTATCACTAGCACGAAAGTTTAATGACGTAAGAGACATGACGTCAATGAATCGGTCAAAACCCACGCGGTGATGAATGCGAATGACTTGAAAATGAAAGCCAACCTTGAATAACCTTTACATTTCAAAGCCAGGACTACAATGAGATTAGATTATTCAGTGGTTAGCACACGGGAAGTTTAAGCGGGAAAATATCAAAGAGTATTAATGTGCCTATAAGTGATCTCGTACTCGAAGTTAAAAAACCTCGAGAGGAAACTAGATCCTTTGAGTACGAAATTCTGCCACATCGTCTTCCAAACGCGGTATTTTATCACAAAGCATGAATGAGGTTTGATGTATCTACCATCAATCCGCATTTATGCGTGATGGAATAAGCTTTGAATCGTCTCAGATTTCGTCACAATTGCTATCAATTGATGTCACGGCAGATGAATTATTAAAATCTAAAAGATTAAGCAGATGAAAATTTAGTGGAACTTCGATTTGAACCCGTAATCACCGATTAAGATTCATCTACTTTAATCACTAGACTGTTTTGGTTGTTTTACTAAAATCAAGCAAAGCCGCAGGCGAAAACTACAATATATATGTAAGTTATATCGACCTAACCCAAAATGAAGTCTCGATCGAAAGATGACTAAATTAATTACGACGGAAAAAATCGTGAACGTCATGTGTCTGCAATATTTTATTTTGTTTTCTGTCCCAAAAAAGATACATTGACTTTGAATTTGGCGATGGAAACTTTTCTTTCATTAATATGTTTATTGAGAATGGAATCGTACTGTCTCTTTTTGCGCATAGTGACAGGTTAAGGTCGGAAATGCAGACATCATTAAGATTATAAAGATTTTATAGTCAACACGCCCGGCACATAGCGGAAAAACAAATGAGAAAGCTTTAATAAAAAAAACCACAAACCAAGGTATCATTATTTGAGACCCAATTATTATTAATCATTTACACGTTTAGTTACAATGGGCATTATGTGAGACCAATTAAATATGTATTTTACCTTATGCGTTTATAAAGACAGTTCTAATACATAGTATAATATAGATTTTTTTTTATGTAAACATTTTAAAAAAGAAAATATATCTTTGTGTTATACAATTTAAATTGAATTTCATTAGATACTAAATATATAAATTAGTTATTGTGTAGTATAGATGATGTGTGATATTATGGGTGAAAATATCAGCTGACTTTTGTCCGGTTTTTTACCGGTTCTTCTAAACAGAATCTAAATCCGAATCAGTAGTAGATAATTATAATAGAAAAAGGCCTCATATATATATATATTTTATTTTATGTATTATTCAAAAAATAGTTATACAAACATTGTTCCCATATAAATTTTAACAACTTTGCAGTTGAGTCAGTATGGAGCCCAGTAAAATTGTTATGTAACGCAATGACTCATCAATTCGCAGTAAAAGACGTCAGCCGTCACGCCCCGACAACGTTGCTACTGGAAACCGCTTACCAAGGCTTCGTCAGGGGTTACCTAACACTAATGTAATCACAATATAATTAAAATAAATAACCAGAATGTATTATCTATGAATACCCATGACTCAGTTTGTTATTATTACAGAGATATTAATGGATAATATTTAATACAGACTTTGTGCAAGTCCTTCGATTGGGCAAAATATTTCTATCGTTTACAATCGCGAGATAGATTATAATCTAACTGTATTTACTATACGATAATATATATACAAACTATATGAGTGATGGTCGAAATATATATTTTTTTTTACTTGGTTGACAACCCTAAGTAAGCCCAGGGATTATTTACACCGACGTCGACTGAACTGGATTGAACTTACCAGGTAATGTGATTAATCGGTAAAGGTCATGTATAAATTCGTTTTAGCGAATTAGACTATGATAATGTTATACATTTGATTACTTAGAAAGCTAAAGGTTTCTTAGAATTATGTAAATGAATCACGAAGACATTTTTATAATAACGTGTCAAATACAGTGTCGTTATATAAACGTTCGAGATAAAACTCGACGAAATATAAAATAAATAAATATGACTACGCCAAGTTTTATATTGCGTTGTTGGGGCTAGGGGGTTTCTCAGTACCCATGGTTCTAGCCTTGGTATTGGAGGCCCGCATAGGCCTACCATGCGCAAGTTTTCCTGTGACGTCCCTTGAAGAAACTTGGTACCTAGCATTTTAGTGGATATTCCGATACACTCAAATGCGGGTTGGTAGAGACACATTTGAAGAACATGCAGTTTCCTCACGAGATTTACCTCTAGCACCGAGCGCGAGATGAATTATAAACACAATTGCACACGAAAATTCAATGTTCCTTGCCAGGCAAATCTTTTTATACATCAATTTTATCAAACAATGGGCTCAGTTTGCTACCTCAGGTTTATTCATAATAGTGACTCTATAACTTATAGATTTCCTTAACAAAAATGTACTAAAACAGCGCTTGATAACTAACCCCGTTATTTTCTTCTCCATCTAGTTAAACTCTGCCCTTCTGTATTTCGAAATAAATTTGTTGTTGTATTTCTGTGAATTATTATTTCAATATAATACGCCACGCGATGCCACGTGACTTCTTTGTTTGAATTTCAAATAACGACGAAGCCAGAGAACCTACTCTTGCCCAATCTGTAAATGAAGTCCGACAAATTAAATTCTTATTTTTAATTGTTTATTATCAACAAAAATTGCTGTATTACTAACTACCTAAATGCTTGGCTTTTCGTATGACATACAAACTCACTCATTACTTTACCGCTTCGAGAGGTGAATTAAAAAAGTAGCCTATGTCCTTCTCCGGAACTTAAACTATCTCTATGACAAATTTCACCTAAATCGATTGAGCTTCCTAAGCTTGGAAAGGTAACAGACAGAGTTACTTACTCATTTATAACAGTAGTAGATCGCTAATTATTTCATTAAAGTTAAACAAATTGTTAAACTTATAATTACTTTAAATACAATAAACGCATGCTTGTTATTTCAAACCTTAAAAATACACTTAAACGTGTACATACTTAAGTCCCGTTAGATATAAATATACGTAAATATATATAAAATAATTAATATTGCCTAAAATAACTTGGTTTGGTTAGATACCTCCCACACATCACGTATTCTCCCTCCTTCCCACTACAACCCCCAAGGTTAGTGACACATTGGCGATTTAAGGAATGGTTTATATTTTTTATCTGCCAATGTGACAATTAGTCTGTCCGCCTACCAGTACTATAAAATAAAATAATTTAAAATACGTATATGTAAGACAATTTAATAAAACTTTTAGACAAGTTGAAAAAATACATTTCTACGGAACGAGAATCCCTACTGAGTTGGATGACAATAACCGACATTCGTCTTCACAGGTACAGTACTCCTAGATACTAATCACGTTTAAGTTGGTGTAGATTAGTGTCATGTTTAATTAGCTATCATTAGATAAGTCACAACCATACATCCTGTAGACACGTGCCAATGTTATTTGTTTACGTAAAACATGTACCTATATGCACACTGTTATCGTAGACCTTGCACACATAGAAGCTGTAAACACACAATGTCTCTGTGTGCTGTGTTTTGATGCCTCCGCTGAGACTGTGTACATAGTAAGTGTGTTTTAGCGATTTTCAAGCTATTTATATTATCTATGGTTATAACTGTTTAAATATAAAGTAAAATCTAATCCATAGTCCAAACAAAAAAAGGTATCCATTTTGTATTCGTTGATTTCCATGCGAGATAAATTAAAATTGATTTATATTATTTAATAAACGATGTAATTGATTTTCGGTAAAGTGTAACTACTGATTTTCTTGTCGGTTCTCGGTCGAATCTACATTCCCAACCGACAGTAGTTCAAAATTTTATTTAATAACCTTTCGAAAATGGTCATTAAATAACTTCGTTGAAGTAAGTATATTTTGATTTTCAACCTCCTAAACTGTTATTACTACTACTAATGCTAAATTCGAATTTATAGAATAAGAAGTGGTACTTATATTTCTTCGTGTCCAACTGTCCGATTGTACGCCACGGTGACCATAATTAACGGCGACAAGTAAATTGGGCAGACCATATTATAGTGTGTGCGTGCAAAAGCAGGAACTCTGTTTATCTCCTTCATTCACATACTCGAAAGATATTATCGATACAAATGAAAAGATTTTAGATGCAATAGCTTTACGTGTAATCTCTGGGCTGCTACAGAGAATTTCTTAATAAAAAAACACCAAAAACTTTTTATTACGTATGGGAATTGAAACTACATCACACAATTAAACTGCATCGTTGGTTAAGTTAGCTAGACCAACGAGTGCTATTGTTTATCGTAGAGAGTGAGGACTTGCGATCAGACGATTAATTTGCCAGTGCATTCCTGAAATACATAAAAATATACTTATATATTTCATGCCAAATATGTGTGTGTCATATTTTTCTTAAAATAGTCTGCCCGCTCCGTTTTTCACAAGTAACAACATCAATAACGTGAAACTGCCAACGCACCCAGACGCAAACATGTCAATATTAATACCCCCGCACACATGCAAAACACTTGAATGACGTACGGTCGAGAGGTAGAGGGGAGGGGAACATCGGAATAAACGCTTTATATAGACCACGTCTACGCAGACCGAACCAGTTTCACTCGTGAAGTAAACAAAAACAGTTCGAAGAGGACAATTTATTTATTTCTCAAGGCTATTAGCCCCTACTATGGGTACGTTACATATATTTATACTGTTTTATAACCTTGACCTATCTTTTGCTTTGATAACAATCTTATCATTCCCATCCCTGTATCTTATCTGTGGCATTATGGAAGTTGGCAACGTAACAAAGGCGCCGTCTGATTTTTGCTATCGATTTACACAACATCCAGTCATCCACCCTTAACAAGTGTAATCCTTATAATATTGGCTTTACTATCCCGTGTTAATTGAAATATACAATCATTAACAACAGATTTATTGTGCATTCATGGTTTAAACGTGAAAATAATTAATCTTTTGTGTTACTATGGCTCAAAATGACCGTGTGAACAATATACATTTCTGGCTTTAACCTAAGCCCTAATTCCATGTGATCTTACACGCCATTCTGTGACGCGTCAGTGGTGACTGTATTATATTGCGCCATTATTATGTACCTGAAATGATATCATTATAAACAGACTCACTCCAAGGCATTCATTTCATTGCGATCGTATGATTGTTTTTATGGTTTTTCCTCGTGTAAAATGGTATTACCAGGTAATCATTTGTGCTTTAATGTTGTAGAGTTGTTAATGATCCTATAATTTATTAAAATGAATGTAAAAAAGATAAAACTGTCATCTTCCTTATCTCATAATTTAAAGAAACAACTTCCGATGATAAATAATTAAAAATATATTACACATTACAAAATGATGAACGTTATTAAATATACTTTTACCAGAATCAGCATACTGGCAAGCGGCCCGTTCTAATTTGGAATTATTCATCTTTCCAGATACGTTAAATATAAAACCGTTAAGTCAGGATTTAGAGTGGTCTCTGGGCGCGCCGGCCGGCGTTGGGGCCACTCGGGAGATGGACCGGGTCCATGCTCCCTCTGACGTTGCATCCACCTCCAGCGAGGAGAGAGCTATTCGCCGCGTCACTGGCCGCTGGGGTGCCGAGTGGTTGAGCTGACTCGGCTCCAGCCTCCTCAAACCTGCCGCGCCCCAGTGGCCGGCCGATCACCCCCTTCCGCCACCGCGGTGGGGGGCGCCGCGCCCTGCTTTGCACCTGTCCTTACAGCAATACGAGGATCTGGTCGCTAAAGCTGAGGCGATATTAAGCCGAATTGTCGTCGCGGAAAACTATGACTCCGTTAACAACTTTGTAAATCTCTATGATGCTTATATGGCATCTCCCGATGAAACCCTGGCTGAGTTCTTTCCAAAGTATAATCCACCGATTCGCGCCCACAAATACACCTGTGTGGGCTTAGGTATGGAAGTCATGAAGCGCTTAAAGGTCCTAGAGAAAGATTTTCCTGGTATTACGAAGTCAATGATGCTCGTGTCGTGTGATGAAAATATTGAAGATCTTATTGACTACACGACGTCTTTTCCTGGACCTCAAGGGTTTTTGATTGAAACTGAGAAGGACCACGTACTTGTAGGTATTCACGTGAGGGTTGCAGGAAGACCGGGTGTCTTCTTATCTGATCTGGGATATCACATCTCTCGCGTCGTGACAGTAATGGCGGATCGTTGTTATCCACATACAGGTAAGACACTTCCAATGACAAACAAATATAAAGTCTTAATTTTTGATTATAAAAATAAAAAATCTTAAAATCACATTGAATCCTAACTAATAGAACTTCAATTTAATAATATTTATTATTTTGCAGGCTGGTTCACCCAGTCCGACGAGCCCCACTGTCGCAAGGAATACAGCTATCAGTTCAACGTCCACAATCCCAGCTACGTGGAATGGCACGAAAGGGAGACCCGAGGAGATAAAGTGAAGGAACGTCTTTCTCTCGTGTATGTAACAAAAGCGTATTTAAGCGCTGTTGCTGTTACCGAGAAGCGAAATTTAGTATGGGATTTAAGGTAAACAAGAAATACTAGATCATTTAACATCAATTTCTAAAGAGATAATCGTTGATATCATAGAGAAATTTACATTATTAGCATTTAAAATAACTTTGTTTTCATTTTGTTTCTTAGGAGTCTTTTGGCCCGTGACCCTAAAGGACACTTGACCGCCGGTATCTACTTCCCTCTCAAGAAGAAAGATCAGCAGTTCACCATGTTCTTTGACGGCGTCAATGGCAAACAGAGGAAGAAACTGAAATTTGATTCATTCTTGGAGTTGCAAAAGGTACGGTATAATTTTTGATAATATATATATAATTCATAGCAATTGTCATCACTTTAAATTATGTTATAATTGTAGCCCAAAGCGTGAATAATTTTCAAACATTAGTTGTCTTTTCTAAGTGTAATATTACAGATTTGTTAAAGCTATATAAAATGTTCTAGATAAGTTTTCGATTTCCGCAGACAAATTTGCGCAATGCCACAAAATAAAAATATATGTATTTGTTTAAAGCACGCTATTACAAACACTTCAATTGTCATATCTAAAGACTTATTAATATTTAGCTTTCCACCTTTCTACTTGTTAAATTCCTTTTATAGAAATTACGAAAATTACAATTTAATTAATAAATCAGTTACTACTACAATAAACATTTTAAAAAGTATGAATATCTAAAATTACATTGCGGTTTTTGTTACAGATTCCTGATGAAGTTGTTGATGAAGTAGAGCAATGTAACGATCAACTTCGTTTAAGAGATGGCGAACTGTTGTCCGTTCTAAAGCGCTTAGCCACCATCATGACTGATGAGGAATATATGACCGAGCTGCTTGGAATCAACGACAAGATCGTCCAACTTTCTGCGGGCACATAAACATTTTATATCAAATCTAAAAGTTCCTTATATGAATAAAGAGTTTTAACGGAGTCAGTTATTTCGTCGTGGGACTGTAGTGTAGATTTGTAGTGTCATTTTGTAGTTTCATCTTTGGGTTAGACTATTCGGCTTATGGGCAAATAAAATTATAAAAAAGTTTACAAGACTGTTTCATTTTGTCCTTTGTCTTATTCTTGTAGAAACCTCTTTTGAAAGAAAAAAACAACATTATTTGTTTACCAATAACAAATAAACGATCATATTAACCAAATCAAAGTTCAAAGTATATTATCTATTACTATCGTTCTCATTGCTCGGTACAAATTGATTAAATAATTTAACTCCATACATACATATATACATATGTAGCAGTACTGACGAGTCACAATATTTCTAAAAAAAAAAATTATCACAACATTACAAACATGCATTGATTTTTTTATCATTGTTATGACTACAATGTTTTAGTTCTTGTTATTTACATTTGATAACCCGCTCAATAATGGGATAGTCATGAGACAATAATGAAATTACAGTAAAATTACTACGTGAGAGACTTCTTCCCGGACCAAGTAAATTATTAATTTAAAAAATATAATAAGAAACCTTAGAAAATAAGGAATTTATTTTATAAAAATTATAAACATAGGTGATAAACAACTAGATTTTCTGATTCTTCTACAAAAAAGACTCCTAAATTTCATTTAAAATCAACCTATTGGTCATAATATGTGCAAACTTAAAATATACTTTATTTTAATTTGAATCATACATATAAAGAGCATACGCCTGATAGATTTTTCAGAACAAAATCTCTTGTTCACTAATTAAAGAGACATTAGAATTAAACAGACATAATGGAAATTACATAACATGACATAGCCCACATCAGGGTCGGATCTACCATATGGCTTTTTGGGCTTCAGCCCAGCGCCCCATGGATTCAAGAGAGCCCCAGCTAAGTCAAGCCAAAGTCAAAAATAAACGATAATGCGAAAGAATCCATAACTTTATTAAATTAAACAGGTCGTATGATTTCAAGCCTACGTTCAGATATGTCTCAGGTGGGCCCCTAAGTAGTGTTAGCCCAGGGTCCCTTAAGCTTACGGTTAAGGTCTGACCCACATTCTATTTTTCTCCACAATATCGTTTGACTAATTAGTTCTTGCGGTCGTCAGAAATTAAATATGTAGAGTTCACGATTAATAGATTTATCAGAGCAAAAACTCTGGTTGAATAAATATAGAGCCACTAGCTTGTATTTATAGTCTTCTAGCTGAACCTGCACGGAATTTATAAAACTTTACCGATAGCACACAAGCAGTCACCCTGATTTTAAACCTTCGAGGGGCAAATTAAAAAAATAAAATAAACGCATGTCCTTACGCGGGACTCAAAATATCTCCATATTAATTTTCATCTAGATCTGTGTAGCGGCTTAAGCGTGAAGATGTAACAGAGTTACTTTTGCGTTTATAATATTTGTATAGATTATGACAAAAAAAAAAAACAGAAGAAAAGATTTATACATGTATTAAGCCTAATTACATAGAAGTTTTTATTTGTAATATACCAGTCAAATAAAAACATCGATTACAAATACACTCACTGAAACTTTAATCGGGCTTCAAAACAATAACATACCTATCTTCAGCATAAAAACGTAATTCAACAATAAATTTACCAATCCCATTCTGCTGCATATCAAGAAGATCAATCGTTGCCTTCGTGTTTGACAACTTTAAGCAATCGGATGTTATCAGACGTTATCACGACGCAAAAATACAAACGTGTCAGCATGTCTTCACGATAAATTTATAGTATGTAAAATAATATTTTTCATTATCACTGTTAGAAGTGTACTTACACTTTTAAGTCTAAGATTACGCTATGTAAATATTTAAGCTGGGTTACTCATACTTCAAACCGAAACACAAATGGAGACCATTGTTATAATAAGTAGTTCCGAGTATAATAACTGTTGATCTCCAGAGACAGGCATGCACAGGGTCTAAGTATCAATATAAAATTTTATAGTTCAAAACTCCCGCCAGAGATACTGAAGAATATTTAACTTAATCCGAAGCTAGATTCGGATATGAATCTCATGCCATGTGCTACTGGTTCGTTCATAATATTGTAGTCGACTTTTGTTTTTTTTTTATGATATAGACGAGCAAATGGGCCACCTGATGGTAAGTGTCCATAGACAATGGTGCTGTAAGAATGCGCCAGCAAACCCGGGAACTAAGATGCTACGTCCCTTGTGCCTGTCGTTACGCTGGCTCACTCGCCCTTCAAACCGGAACACAACAATACTGAGTACTGCTGTTTGGCGGTAGAATATCTGATGAGTGGGTGATACCTATCCAGACGGGCTTGCACAAAGCTTTACCACCAAGTAAAAGTCGATTACACGACTTTCTACTAAAACTTATTATTATTTTAGTTGTTAACAATATTTCTTCAGGCATTTGAGGTCAAAACCAAGAAAAGACGTATTCTTATAACAGGGTCATATACAGACTCAATGTGACATTAAAAAAATCTTGGATTTACAATTTATCTGCATCTTAGTTAAAATAAATAAGTTATGAAATGATTACTTGTCTAAATATGTGTGTCATATCTCGATGAGATCACTTAACTGATTGTTATTACACTGGACATGATTAGATAATACCATGAAGTTAGCATATAATATAATCATTCTTAGGCTTCGTGTATATAACGACATAGCATCATCAGGACGTGAATTATCCTAAAAAGTTAAGACTTTATCGAATCGAAACGTAATCGTTGCCGTTCAGCCGTTTTCCTATTCTACTAATACAAGGATTCACTTGCGGTTCAGTCGAAGTTGGATCGGGATCATATCATATCCGATATAAAAAGTAGAACTGACACTCACTTATGTACCATAGTTGGGTTTAATTTTTGTGAGGAATTGTCGAAGTCGGATCGGAATGTAATCAG
The DNA here is from genome assembly GCF_905147765.1 of Vanessa atalanta. Taxonomy (NCBI): domain Eukaryota; kingdom Metazoa; phylum Arthropoda; class Insecta; order Lepidoptera; family Nymphalidae; genus Vanessa; species Vanessa atalanta. The sequence continues at coordinate 10,179,043 of NC_061886.1, read as the reverse complement.
ACTCATAACCATTATATATTAGTAGAACTGCCCCCTCCTTGTTCCAGACCGCAAGTTAGTGTAGACAGATTAAAATAGCATATGAGCCGCATCGGTGCCGTTCTGCCAGCGCACTGTTCTGTATGTACACAGGTGTTGTTCGTAAATAAGTATTATTATGGATTGACGGTAAATTACTGACTAATTTAATGCAAGAGGTATTGTGGAAATTACGTATTGAAAACTGTCGAATGTGCGAATCTTGGTGTCGCGTACATGGCTCCATAGACTTCTAGTAGATGACACCGCAGCCGCGTTACATTTAAACCGAACTGCAACCGAAACGCGATAGCGACGGCAACCGCATATCCAGCATTGAGTGCAGTAGGATAATATAAAAATTATGCCGTCGTCTATTTTGAAAACAAATAATTATTCAAATCAAATCAGTACTCAGTATTGTTGTTTACTGGTTTGAATCATCAGTGCGCTAGGCCCAAGGGCCATAACATTTTAGTTTCCAAAACTGAGTATCATTATTCTGTTCATAGTTGATAGCATAGCTTGGCAATGAAACAAGCTATTTCGTTGATATATTAAGTATAAACAATGGCAAACTGACAAAAAAAAAGCATAATAAACAAACCAGCTTAGTTAATTTCGCCGATTCTTTTCAGGATTTTAATCCGAACCGCTGACCGAAAGTTTTTTATTTGTCAATCAATGTATGTATGTATATTATGTATGTTTTGATTGTATTCTGTTTGTGTACCTATGAATAAATAACTAAGTATATAATAATAATAATTTATTGGTGCAAAAGTAAATATTACAAAAGAAGCTTATATATATGAGTTTACAAATTTTAATTTATTTAGTGGTTGGTATCTCCCCAGATGGGCTTGTACAAAGCTTACTAAGCTACCAATCTACTAAGTGGCTTGGCCACACGCAGTTTGTTCGTGAACGAGTGTAAGCTTTTCTTGATTAACCGTAGCCAGTTTATAGGCTTACCAGGATACCTTAGCTCTTTACCGACGTTTCCTTACCAGCTTTCGGATGATTTTATTTTTGCTGATATATATTGACTGAATTTGGTATATTTGTACATGTTTTTTTTTTTTATAAATCTATCTACATATCCCGGATTCAAATGGGTACAATATTGGTCTGTATAAAACGTTTAAGTTTTGAATATGGAGCTCTATGAATTAAAGGTATGGCGCACGCCAGCGACACTCCCATCGGCATGATTTTTCTGACATCTTCGAGAGTTATCGCCATATTTAAGCAAATTTAAACAAATCCTTAATCAATGAAACACCTAAACATTCCTCATGAATCAATCCAACTATTGATTAAAGGCGTAAGAAAATCTGTTCGGTAGTGTTTTTGTCTTTATCGCGTCAGACGGGGAGGCAAAAGCCTTTGTTTTATAATATGGAGTGATATACTTGAAGTCCGGCGATTTTAGTATACCGTATACACGCAGCCTTATAAGCAAAAATAATGGTATTCTAGTAGATAATAAACTATCTCCATACGAATGATGTCGTGTACATAAGCTCGTAGATAATGCAATGTCAGATATGCCCGTATTATCAGCCCGTTTTAATGTTTATGTTGCAGTCGAAACTCTCATCCGATCAAAAGTACTTTTGACTATCTATCGGAAATAGTATTTTTGACCGAAATTATAGTCCAATAGAGTCATGACGGGTTTTTCCCAATAGATCTGGTTCAAGTTAATTTTCACTAACCGATTGCGACTAAAGTTCGCTTTTCAGCAGTAGAGTTAAGTTTAATAAAAAAAAACTAACCTACATACATACATATTATATATATGTATGTAGGTAGGTGTAGGATTGTTAGGTTAGGCAATTGTTGGGTTAAGTAAAAATTTACTTCTCCTGATGAGAGCACCACCGAGCCACGTGCGGAGATAAGAACGGAAGCCCGTAGCCTCTCCGATCCGTGTCGAGGAATAGTATCCGATCCCTTTTCGAATAATAATCACTCATAAACCGGTCCGACCCCCCGGGGCCCAGGTACCTTCCTGAAGGTTTCCAATGGGAAAAAGAATATTTTTTTTGTATCGATATATATAGGAATAAACGATTTTACAATATTCAAATCTTTTTATAGACTTTTATTTACAATCCTGGTTGGATTGTAAATAAAAGTCTATAAAAAGTTAAAATTACTGATGTTCTAACGGTTAAAGTGGGTTTTATTAAGAGCATCAGTTAAGACAACTTTTAACCGCATATTTGCAGTCAGAAGCAACCAATGATTTTCAGACAAAACTACTTTTGCTTTACCTTCTCGGTCAATATTACTTTTGCTAGTTTTTCTCTGTTAAAAGTAATTTTGACTGGTCAAGAGATTGACCGCAACATATACATCGCACACGTGAGTAAACAAAGCGCGTGTTGGCCATTTCTTCTTATCCGTTGAGATATTCACGTGCAATAAATTGCATCCAACCAGTACATATATTTAAAAGCAAACTTCGCGCTACTTAACATATATAAAAAGGAATCGTTACTTTCCTTGGTCACGCCATAACTCGAGAGTCATTCTCAAGTCGCCGATTCCAATCTACTTTTTTTTAACTTTTATAATACTTTGTACAATATGTCCTGCACATATTTCTTACGGAAAGAAATATGTGCAGGAAATATAAAAACGAAATTTATTATAAATACTTCTGTCGTGATGTACCTATATGCTTCTTAAGAAATTCAAATTGAAGTTTGTGTGAATATAACTCGAACGAAGAAGGGACGGGCAGCTTATTAATATTTGTTCTTATGTCTTACCTAAATTTAAGAAAAAAAAAGGTAAAGAATGAATGAATTAAGATGAGAAAGAAAAATGGGTCTAGTAAAGTTCAGCTGAGACGATTATTCATCTCAGTTTACTGTTTCTTTCAAGCAGATGTCACAGAACCTACTCTGGGCAGTCGGGTTGTTATATACGCCGACTGGTGTTCGGAGATCTCCTAATTGTCTTCTTCGCTGATAAATGTTCTAATGAGTCCGTGCAAAGCACAGAAGACGCAGCAAAATTGTTTATTCAATCTCGCAACTCCTTCGATGTGTGCTAATTGATTTTAGAATGAGTACAAGATAACCTAATCGGAATCACACTATTGCAGATTAACCCTGCATAAAAACTCAGACTCACTACATATTGACACACAAATTGGTACTTAATAAATATATGTATAAGTATATATCAGTACTATATGTTATAATTATTTCTTTGTCTTTTATTTAACATTAATTGCATATATAATATCATTGTTATCATCACGTTTCCAGCTGTCCAAAGGCCAGTGTTTATCGCACTCATAGTTATACATTGATATATTTATACTATTGGATAATAATTATATGAAAATATATAGTCTTTGAATTGTCTTTATTATATTCTCAACTAGTTGTCGCCCGCAACTTCGCTCGTGTTTTAAGGGTTTGTATAGAAAAAGTATCGGGTGTTATGTATAGAAAGAGTACACTATGTCCTCTCTTGGAGTTCAAGCTAGTAGTGGTTTGGCCGTGAAAGCGTAGGATACAGAGTTACTTTCGCATTTAAAATATGAATTTAGATATAGTATCAAATAGTTTTAATATGGTACCGACTTATGTTATGAACCATATCTTATTTGTTTACTTCTTAATCTACCAATATTTTTTTTTTAATTAAAGACTTGACCAAGATCATCTTCGAGGTCCAAAAGTAGGTTAAGTAAAAAAAAAGGTTTTTCTGACTAAAAAATCTCAGCAGTATCACGTGTCTACGTAACGGGTTTGAGGATTTTCATCAATTCGTATTGACTTAACACGGGATGAGATCTTTGTCCAGCAATGTGACAATTAAGGACAGACACGTGTTGGTTACATATACCTTAGTTATATGTATGTGAAGGCATTTAATTATTTAATCTCTATATAATTATATATATAAGCGAAAAACATCACTATCACACCTACAAACTTGAAACTTCCTTATATAGATAGGATGTAGAAATCCGCTAAGAACGGATTTCATGAAACTCCATCCCTAAGGGGGTAACGGGAGTTTTAAGTTTGTGTTTTATAAATTTTGCGGGCGTACATAAACTTTTATTTTCACACAACACTAAATTTAAACATAGTTGACTCCTTTTAAATATGTTTAAGTACTGTTAGGAAAACTTGAATTATCAAAAGAATAGCTTCTGCGTTTCAATACTAACGTCTCCATAAATCGAGTTAATAAGTCCCTACTAGGACAAAAATGTATCCGAAATTCATCCCATGTCTGCAGAGGTCAGCTAGTAAATGCACTGGCACTAGTATAATCGTTGAATAAATATTAAATATTTAGTGAAATATCGATAAGGATAATAAAAAAAAATGCACCGAATAATATTATTTTATTAAGCGTGCAGAAACTGGTCTTATTATTTACTAGAATTGTATTTACTACAAGTGTTTGGTGACCCCGCTTTCATTAATCTAATGTCAATGTCAAAACGTCAAGTTTGAAGGCGTAATCGGTGAAAGCAATTTGAACTTACTGCAACCACGTGACAGTCGAGATAATCGATGCCCTTGTTGAAAACAACTTCATAAAAAAATATTGAGATTGCACTGCTAAATGTCCGTGATACAAATATTTACTATCTCAATTAGTACAGTGGCTATGTACATATATGGGCAGTAAGTAATCTTTGCCCTTTTTATGATTGAACATAACACCATTGATGGCGTAAACAGTTGGTGTACCAATAATTGTAATATATTTTATATCTATGCGTAAATATCACTTAAATCTTTTGTATCATATCGTTATGAGAACGATAAAATTAGTAACACAAACGCACTTAAAAAATATTAGTATAAACGATATATACTTCTAAAAACGTAATATATTGTCACGTTTTAAAAAAAAAACAATCAATATTATGTCCCTTAATTCACACAATCTGATGTTGTACTAGTGTTTAATTAAACCGCTTAAATTTAATTAACAATATTAATGACAGAGTTCTTATAAATCGTATTTATAAAATACTTGTTTCGTTTTCATTAAACGATCCGCCCCCGTAGGTCGTAGCGTGATCTTTAACCTTTCTCAATAAATGAGATACCTAAAGACATTTTTTTTTGTAATCTGTCTGATGATTTTAAATCTTGAGATTAAAATTTTCAAAGTAATAAACTTTGATACAGATTATACTGTACCTGACTGATCTTAATCATATATACGAACTTGGGTAAAACGTCGTTACATTTTTAATTTTCACTTTGTATGTTTAATAATAAGACAATTTTTATTTTATATTAACTGTTAACCTATTATTACTAATGCAATTAATTAATTAAAACATAATTTTTAATCTATTAAACATTGAAACTATTGTTGGTATTTATTTAAGAAATAATTGTTTCTCGTTATTTTCATTCGTAGGCCGCAAAGTAGATATTCGCTACGGTCAATAAGTGCTACGCCTCTACGCTTCTCTAACATACGAGGCTGGTCATCGACGTCAACGATTTCCTGTAAATTCAAATTTTATGACGCAAGTGTCAAGATTAGTCGAAGTGTTGATTTATCAATGTTCAATTAAATAACTAACACGTGAAAAATATTAAAGTGAGACGCAAATACTTGATATAAAATGAAAGTTTTATTTTTTTAATTCGCGCTTAAAATAAAATGATTAAATACAATTATCCTTGAATAATAATTATTCAACCATAACTTATTAAATTTATCGCATAAAATTTAATTTAACTGACATCAAAAATAACGATAATTTAAAAGTTTTATTTTAAAGTTATAAGTTGTATAAGTTGTCATTCACTTGCCCGCGTGGTAGAGAATTTCATTAACACTGTGAGAAAGAGACATCAACTGATGCCTGTAATATTATGAAAGTGGAAATGAGATAGTATGAGTCAGCTGAGCGAATGAGAGAGTTTCAGACATGCGCATAACTAGTGTCGCCACGTTGCTGAGGGAACGGTTGTAACGTTACACGTAACTCGATATAACGATCATATTTATTAATTTATATAACGTTTTATTAGTCAAATTCGAAAAAAAAAGTTTTCATTTCATGAAATGTTCGATTACATATTTTCGTAATTGTATTTTTCATTCGTTTGACTGTAAATTAATTTTCATATAATATTGAATAAACACTAAAGCTATCATATTTTTATATTAAGAATGATAATTAATAGTATAAATTGTTGATAAAATATGACAATTGTAAATCATATAAGCAACAATCAAAGCATGAAAATATAACAAGCCAAATTAAGCAGTTAAGTCTTCGAATTTAGCTAGTCTTAGTTTTTTTATTAATATGAAATTAAAAATAACAGTTTCGCAAATTGACAGAAGTAAAACTTTTTTACGTCATAAATATTTAACTTAAACATTACTCGCGGACTCAATCTTAAAATCTATCTCTCATTGCGTCTAAAGCATTAACTCATTTAATGTAAAACTTCAAAACTCATAACTAATTTAACGACAACGTTAACGCTTCACGTACATCACTATAATCTTTACCGCGAGTTCGAGTATAATAATGCAAGCACAACAACCCGACGACCAGTTTGTCTGTAGTCGTGCGAGAGAGAACTGTCCCGGATAGAGCGATTCTCGGGGCAGCCGATTTTCTTTTTCTTTTTTATTTGGCTTCTAGCCGTTGTATGGGTGAGTTTTGTTTTAAACATCCTATATTATAAATGAAACAAGACTTATTTAAGGCAATAGCGTACGCCGATATTTATTTATGTTGTCATAGTAACAAAGATGTGCGCGTGTTGTGGAGGAATGCCGCGTTTGCGTACTAAAACTGTGTTCTTTTCGATATAAACAAAGACTGCGAAAACTTAGGGATGTATCAAGTTTAGTTTTAGTCGTTTTTTTCCGAAGTTTTATCAGCCGTGATTAATTGCTTTTTGTTATTGTTAAATGTGATTAATTATTTTGTTAAATGTATACAAGTTTTAATTGATAAACTTAACATGTCAAACTTACAATTATACATTTCTCTATTTGTTTTTTTATATACAGTAGAGAGGTGACTCATAGGGCGATTATAATTAGTATTGAATTAGTTTTATTGGTGGCATATAATAATAGTAATCACAGTTACACTAAAGTGAATTATATTTTAATACCTAAATACTTTGACAATCTACACAGTAATTAGCGCATAAATTATAAATTATGCTATACACTATTAATATTAATCTGTGTTTATGGATGTTTCCATTTGTAATGTTTTTTGATTGTGTTCAAATTTTGTACGTCTACGTCCTAATTTCAAAGTAAATAAGTCATTTAAAAAAAAATATTAACATCTTATTAATGTTAGTTGTATCGCCTGAATGAGAACGGCTACGTGTTGCATTTTACGCAAATACCGTATGATTCACAATAATATCAAGAAAATTACGTTACGCATTGACGCAAACGCCAATTCAAAAAATAATTGTTTTTTAACAACGTTAAATTCTAGTTGTGATAGCTACTTAATATTATAATCTTTAATTTTTATTATTGTTAAAAAAAAATTATCTGTGACAAATGTCACGATATTTTACTTAAAGGCGAATAATTTATTTATTGATTTATGTAGTTCGATATTTATACTTTAACTGGAATTAAATTCTTCTTAAAAATAATCATAAACGAAACGCATTATTTACAAACGATTTTTACGGATGTTTAGTTAACTACTAATTTATCTCTTTCTATCATGACTGATTCGATATTCGAAAGAAAAAGACAGCATTGTTATACTAATCACCGCCTAAGTAACATTCATAGATACTCTCTAATGACAAATTTAATAAAATAAAATAAAAACCAGATAGTGCTATAGGCACTAATTTTATCATTCATGATCTTATAATGCGATAAATGATAAAATTTAAATATTGTATATTATATTACAATAATAAAAAAAAAACGATCGATAACTGTTTCAATCCAAAGCGAATTTATGCGGAACTTGACGTCATGAAATGGATTATTAATAAGTTTCTTTGAAAGACAATAAAAATAATAACCACTTATCGTGATAGCTATAAATTTTCCGAGTTGCCTTCCGAAATATATAAGAAGGTTCACTTGTTCCCTTTTATTAACAAATATCAATTTGAATGGAAAACCAACTAAACATAATATTTTATTTGAAAATAAGGAATAATGATTAAAGACCATTGTATGATTAAAAAAAAAATCTTTTTTTTTTAAATCAATTGATGTCAGACGTAAAAATAAATTATGCTTCCATATACCCAGTGAAAACAAAGAGATGTTTACATCGTTAATCGTCATAACATTACGTGGGATCATTTACCTGTTATAGAGCATTGACACGAACATTTCATGACAAGTAATACGAGATTCAAAGTAGATAAGAGATAGCTGGGACTGTCAAAATCTGAAAATTAGATTTGGAATATTGGAATGTAATAATAAAACTTTTCGTTAAGGTTTGGTCCCTTTTTCAAACTTTATTTGCACAATTTATTCCCCCATTCATACTTTTATTTCTTCTTAAACCGAATAAAAAATTTCGAAAATCGAATGCTGTCATCGGCAGAAAAGTACAATTGGTAAAACACGAACGACTAAACATTCTTAATAGCTTAATAAAATATATCGTGATAAGATGTTTCTATAATTAAACATAAATGCTGTTGTTAGTCGTATTTTGATCGCTACAATATGAAGAACCAGTACCCGCCACTCCGGGGGGAGGCAGATCTTAGGTACCCTGTCTTATTCGGCATACTAACTTGTACGCAAAATATCATGATGATCGGTTGAGCAGTAACGATAAAATCACTTTTGTATTTATTATATTAATTAGGATAATATTAATTGAATGCGCCAGCAACATCATATCATAAACAATTCCAAATATCAAACAATCACGTGTAAGATAAGCGTCGCTACTAACATCGACTTTGTGACACGTGATTTACGTAACCGTTTAAAATACTGTAAAGTTAATTTAGATCGTTATTAAAACTTTAGAAACGTTATTTTTGTAAGTTTTTTTTTTTATATACCAGTTATTTTGCAAAAATTACGACAATTTTAACATATCCTTTTAACTTTTTTTATATATAATCTGTCCCCGTGACTCGTTTAAATTCCACAAAATCACTTGCCTTCAAAGAAGGTCGGTGACACAATGGCCTAGTTGCGGTCTCGTGGCGCGAAACGTGCTATCAAAATCCAGTTCAAGTAACCTCGTATGCTTCCTGTACACTTTATAATTTGCAACAACTCATAATTAAAAAAGTATTTGCAAAGTTTTTGTGAGTAATAATCACCAGAACAAGAAGAATTACTTATATATTTACAACACAAATAGATACAGATTTCATAATAGCTGCGTTTTCTGACAACTGTTTGAGACTTGAGTCATTTTACGTGATACTCATCACCGTTTAACTGGGAATTCTCACTGATGCTAAATACGCGTATTCGTAGAAAATATTAATAGAAACAAACCTCGCTTTTGCGTGTTTAAAAATACCGTTTATTTTATTTGTATAGATATGCAAATTTATTTTATATAAATAAAAACATAAATCAACGTCTATATACGGAAATGCATTCGCTAATTTATGTTATTTCTAAGAAATTAGATTGTGTTTATTTATTGAGAAAATTGGTAAAAATACTTGAATTAATTAAAAAAATCAATTAAAACATTATCTTTGGCCAAGTTGGACAGACATACCTACGTTACACTCACTTGTTATGTGGAATTCGTAAAATATATCAGCTTTTTTTATTTCATAATATTTGCATAGCCAAGGCCACAAGAGAATGGAATGTACAACGTTCACATCAGCTGTGGCTGCTGAGGCGAATGATACAAGGTCGATGTTCGTTACTATCAACGTGTCAACAACAGCTGATTGATTGCATCGCAGACCAATCATTCGACCGCGAATGAATGAAATTGTCGTTTCATTTTACGCAATTGTGGAAAGTTTTATGAAAGCTTGTGTTTTCAGTTTGGTAGCTTTTGATATAGAACTTATTATGTTATTGGAATTTAATATATGATATTATTGAAACAATTATTTTTTATTTTCTAAATAGTAATATTTATTTTGGCTGAATCATGAACGATTTTGGCTTCGACAAACATTCTCAAGAGAGACTTTGCAACTGATAATCCGATAGGACAGCAAATCCTACATGAAGAGGCAGGGCCAGCATTCGTTAAGCATTTTTTTTTTTGTAGGAAATAGATAGGCGGAGGCGCGAATTTGCCACTTTATGGTAAGTTGACAACCCTGAGAACTAAGATGTTATGTCCTTTGTGCCTGCAATGACCAACTTAAAATGTCAAAGTTGTTTAAGTTTACTCCTACTGTGATTGGAATAGGCCTTATATAATGTAAAATAATATAGATCTTACTTAAAAATCTTATATATATATATATATGTAATTATGTAGTATATATATATATATATATATATATATATATATATATATATATATATATATGTAATTATGTAGTATATATATATATATATAGATACATATGTACGTAAGTATGTAAGTAGGGTAGATGCGTTTATAAAAGTCTAACTTTATTAAACATTTTATACATCATCAATGTACTACCCGTACCTGCCTGTAGTTACATTGGCTCACCTTTCAAATCGGACCACAACAATACGTTTTGATATTTGGCGGTTGAAAAACGTAAGTAAACGTCCCATTTCTGGGCAAAGGCATACTCTATTGAGAATAAATTATGGATCTAATTAGACATTACACTACTCCATTGATAATTGGTAGATACTAATGTAGAAAAAAATCCATCTAATCGACAATGGATGATTTTCATCACTGCCCCGAGCTCTAGATGATTTGTTTAAACAAATTAAGCACGTGAACATTCAGTGATGCCTCGTGACCTTCGGCTGAAATCCACGTGTTTTATCCATTTCAGCTACGTTAGAGACAGTCACAGTTTGACGCAGTAACAATACAACATTAAAAATAAAATTATTAGTTACATAATGTTAATTATGTCATAAATATATTCGAAATGTTATTCCGGAACTATAAATATAACAAGGAAATCATATATTATTATATTATCCCGTATTATATATAGGTTAACAGTTATTATTTTGTAAAATAAATTTAAAATATATTTATTTCATTATATATTATAACTTTGTTAATCAACAAACTATATTATATTAAATAAAATTTACTATATAAAGCATAACCGAATATTAAGACGCCCGCGACTTCGCTCGTGTTTTAGGGGGTTAGGCACAAAACTAACCTTGTGCCCTTCGTTGGGGTTTGAACTTGCTTCATACCAAATATACGCAAAAAGAGTAACAAACAGACAGAGTTAATTTCGCATTTATAATATCAGTATAGATAAAAAGGTGTCGAGTTTGGATTACTTTATTTTTTACAGAATATACTTACCAACATAATTGTATATATTTAGGTGTTATTTTACTAAATTGGAGAAAATAATTAAGTACTGAGTGTGTACTGAGAATGGCTGGTATCTACTCCTCGATAGATTATATATGACGATTATGTAACCGATGATAATTCTAAATTCAATTGAATCATGTTAAATGTCGATTCAAACATAAGAAGCTAAAAAATCTACACCTCTGTATGCATGGTTTTGATTTAGCGAAAATTGTAATAAAACATGACTATGAACTCAATAGTGATAATTATACAAATAATAATTATTAATTATCTATACCTACGATCTACCTAATTTTAGAAAAACTAAGATATTTACTCACATAAAATATCATAACATTTTATGTGTGTGTATTTATTCCTTTACAAGTGGCGGGAAGCTAAGCGTTAAATTAAAGTTTTTTTTTCTGTACGTTTTGTTCCTTTAAAGGTGGAATATTTTCGTAAAAAAAAAAAACTTTCAATGTCAATTCTCAAACTTAAATTGTGATGCTGCCTGTTAATCAAAATATGCAGGTACACTAACTACTGTTAGACTAATAAAAAATAGAAATCATAATGGCACATAGTACATGTAAAATTTAAGAATTAAAAAAAAGCCAATGCGCAAATGATATGTACGCAAATTAAGGACGCGTGTCGACAAATAAAACCGAACACATACAAACGATCGTGCGTGTCTAGAGTTCTAACTTTAGGTTCTCGTAACCCATTTCATAACTTTCCTATTACAAATATGTACCATCCGTGACTTGGATAATACATTCACAACACCTTCTATCTTCTTAGTACTTACCCGATTAAAATATTTATTTTCAAACATATAGTTAATTATTACATATAGTTCTATTAAATATTCTAATATTATTTCATAAAATCACTTCTGTCTATATTTCTGTAAATAGAAAAGTCAAGAGATCTATTTCCGTTGTTTTTTTTTTGGCAGATACTTATGACATTATACTCTGTTACAAACAAAAAAGTAATAGTTTATTTATTGTTCTGTTTCAGAGCGTGAAAAAGTTGTAGTATTGGTGTTAGAGAAGCGTGAGGCGCTCTTACAGAGCGTTCTAGGCCGAAACGATGCCTGGCCCAAGATATTGGCAGAGGCTGAGCCGGCGGGCCCGAGGGTTGGCCGCTGGGGTGCTGAGTGGCCGAGTTGACTCGCTTCGGGGAAGGACGACCGCAAGCAGGCCGTCTACTACCTGACCAAGCCCCTGCCGCCCCCACGCTGGGCGCAGCCACAGGAACCACTCCAACTAACATCGATAGCGCACGAGGAACTCGTCACTCAAGCCGAGTCAATCCTCCGCACCTTTCTCGTCAACAATAATTATGACTCAATTAGCAACTTCATCGCTATGTACGACTGTCATGTTAAGTCGCAGCAACCGTTATACGACCTTTATAAAAAATACTTACCACAGATCAGGAGAAGAAAGTACACGTGTGTCGGTTTGGGAATAGAGTTGGTTCGGAAATGGCAACACTTGGACAAAAAATTTCCTGGCTTCGCGACGGCGACCGCGTTGATATCTTGTGAGGAGGCGGTGGTGGACGTGAGGGGCTACGTGACGATGGGAGAAACGCCGGATTCCGTAGGGTGCGCGGAGAAGGAGCACGTTTTGATCGGTGTTCAGGTCATTATAGATGGACGGCCAGGAATCATGCTGGCCGATCCGGGATACCACGTAGGCCGAATAATTACTGTTATGTCCGACCGTGCATATCCACATACCGGTAAGTTGTCTATAAATTAACAAGTTATCACGTATGAAAAAAAATATTATACCTATTTGATTAAATACCTTTTTAAAATGAATAATAAAAACAAATTTTAATTCAGCTTACTAATAATGGAACATACTTATATGAAATAGGTCTTATTATACGTATGTAAATTACAATAGACCAATAGTTTTTAATTGTTTTCATAAATATTTATCTTATTTTGCGTAGCATAGCGAAGAATACTCATGTCAGAATATCTTAATAGGTTGGTTTACCAAAGCTGATGACCCACAATGCCGCAAGGAATACGAGTACAGCTACAACCCTCACAACAGCAATTACATCGAGTGGCACGAGCGGGAGACGAGAGGACACATCGTCAAATACCAGACGTCCCTGATCTACGCGGCGCAACCCTACCTCGACAGCATATACGTCACCGAAAAGCGAAACTTGGTCTACAATTTTAGGTAACTTCCTTGATAAATTACTTAAATAATTACATAGGAAGCAATTCTTTTATATATATATACAGGTAATATATGGGTAGGTAGGCTAGAAAAAGGGTTACGTGGTCGTAAGTGGTCACAAAGGCCCATAGACAATGACGCTGTAAGAAATATTAACCATTCCTTACATCACCGATCTTGTAACTGTAGTTACATTGGCTCGTTCATCCTTTAATACAACATAACTAAGTATTGCTGTTTGGCGGTAGAATATTTGATCAGTGGGTGATACCTACCTAGACGGACTTGCACAACGCCCTACTAAATACCACATATAAGGTTTGATTGGATTGCCATCATATGAAATGCATATCTACAAGCCCACAAGGCGCAAAACCCTCAGCCTGCAGTGGAGCAGCGTTGTAGTATACAGTACGAACTTTTTAAAGTCTCGTCAGAAGTCTGATCAGCAGTGGCTAGAGACAATGACTCGCATTAAATTTATAACTAGAACGACTTTTATGCCAACCAATATTGGTGTAAGGCGATTGAAAATCGATAAGTAAAATTCCTGATTGTCTTCATCAGATAACGATTTTAATTTATGCTTTCATAATAATTCAAAATAATACATATAGATTATTCATCCTTGTTCCAGGAGTTTGCTATCACGAGATCCAAAGGGCAATCTAAAGGCCGGCATGTACTTTCCCGTGGGGAGGCGCATAAAGGAAGCAGCCTTCACAGTCTTCTCCGACGTCGGCACGGAGAAGCGTAAAACCAAGTACAAATTCAGTGCCTTCACAGATCCCAAAAACGTTAGTCATTTACATTCACCTTTATGTTGCTCTTTATTTTTCATATATTCTAAGTTCAATTTTAAGTTTTTGAAGTGATAACTTATTATCGGAAGGTAAACCGCTTCGTTACGTAACGCGTTACGGCGCCAGTCTGTCTGGCTTCCGTTTCTCTTTCGCATACGGCACCGATTATTTTAAGTTATCACTTCTGTCAGGCGTCCCGAGACGCATACGGTTTTTGTGCTTTTATTTGTATCATCAGCTTACACATCATATTTTTTGTTACAATTTTCCACATTATCCCATTGACTACGTATACATTTTATACATTTTTACACTACTGAGATTTTGCGTACTAAGTTACGGTCAATTCACCACAAGTCATTTAGTCGAATGCTAGCAAAGCAAAAAGAGCTGTCGGTTGTTGAAAACAGCGATTTATTTTTATTAAAATATACAAATATCGGTACACGTCATCATTCCAACGTGCTTATAAAATTAGCGATGTATCACAAAACGTTTTTTACGTAATGTTAATTTACCTGTTAATCAATCTTATTTCCTTACATAATCAGTGTGATAACATTGCTAAATTACAAGTTTATCGCACAACGAATTTAAAAATAATTGATGTGAAAACTTAAAAAAAAATTATAACCTATAAGACAAAAAAAATATCCATTTTTTTATTAATCTTTATAAATGAATGTTTTTCGTATTTACAAACCGATATTATCAACTAAAATGTACTTGATACGTAGGTATCAAGGACGGCCCAAAATCAGTGAATCTGTAAAGACTGAGTTCACAAGTCACTTGATTTATAGTATACATATTGATTTTAGTTTTATAAATTAACTATTCTATAGCTATCAAATTGTAAGTAACAATTTGCATGACTAATAATAAAATAGCAATAACTCGAGTAACAATTTTCTAACATAATGACGGGCTGAGCCATTACGTGATGTCCAATCAAGCATTCATCCTTGTGAACGATAAATCCATGCAATCATTGTTTTAATATTTAAACAAGTTTTGACACACATGAAGTTTCAAGGTCTGTTTGTTAACAATCTGCACGCGATTTTCCTATAATTGAGATAATTGAATTCGCCCACTTGAAGGGGGAGGTATTAGTAAATGTGAACGCAAAATTAGAAGACGATCGGTTGATTTAAGATGTGCAAACGTAAAAAACACGTTTCCATTGAGATATTTATTTTTCTAAATACAACGCTTTACCAAGTCAATAAGACTGTTTAAAAATATGTATCTAGAACCCCCTTAAAAAATCCCGTCCCGTATGTTTGATTTTTTCAAAGCACTACAAATATTCCTGGATTATTTAATTCTAACACCATCATTAACGTTCATCAGTTTGAAATTATTTGTAGGAAGGTGAAATGTCGATCGTATGCAGTTACAACTTAATGAAATAGTTAAACTATGTTAGAAATTTGTGTAACTGGTTGGTACTGGTATTTGAACTGTGTTGGGCAGAAATTGTCCAACACAGTTCACAGTTAACCGGGTTGTTGTAACAAACAACAATAAAAGTCATTCCCTCTTCAATATTTTTTTTTTCTGTATCTTTTGTCTCTGGCTTGGAATATTTTTGCACAACCCTGTCCAATTATCTATGAAATAATCTTAATATATTTTAATAAGATGGTTGATATTCGTTCACAGGTGGACCCTTCAGTGGTAGAGGAAATAGAGCGTTGCAGCGTACAGATGAGGTACAAGAAGAGAGCCCTTTTGCAAGTTATCGCTAAGCTTGCAAAGATGATGTCCAATCACACATTCATCAACCAACTGCTGGACATTAACGATGACATATGTCGCATGTCATTATGAGGTTGAATAACACGAGCAATAACAACATGGCCGACATGAAAAATTAAATTGGCGCCCAAATTTTTTTTTAGGTTAAGTTTCTTTTATTATTTTAGTAATTTATGGTAAATATTTTTTTGTATTGTTTACTATTACTATTTATGAAGTTACTTTTTCGGTGAATTGTGTATTTAATTTTCAAGTGGGTTATTATATTATTTTGACGTCCATCTTTGTTTTATTTAGACGTACTCAAGCGATTTTTTTACGTTAATAATACTAAACGTATTTATTGTTGTACAAAGTGCGTTGGAATTGAATGAATGAAAATGAAAACGCGTTTTCTTAGCTACCAATTTATTTTTAGGATCACACGAATAATAAGAATTGTTGGTTCTCTTACGCTAACATCAATATTATATCTAAAAATATTTTCATAGGATTACCAAGTTACGAAATTCCGCGTTCGTTCAGTATAAGAGAAACAATTATCTCAGAACTACGATTTCCAAATTTACATAGAAACGTCTAGATTTTTTTTACATTAAAGATAATCTTGTATTAATTCACTAAACAGCTTCATCTATTAAACAAAAGAAAATCGCAATACGTATCTGAATATACAGAGTAGCTTAAAAAACACATATAAAATAAAAATAATTTAATTCAGGAATGGGCGATTCGCTTGTCCAGCACCCTTACTTTGTGCCATCTTGAAATCACGGGATACTAAAATTTCCATAAATTACACTAAGAGATTACACGACTATTAACTATTTATTCTTAAACATACTTATACATAAAATAATAATATAAATGGATCAAGTATTAGCCTGTAAAATAATAGGACTATTATAAAAAAAAACATAAACAAAATTTAAGTCAATTTGTCGCTTGTGGTCCTTATAAATTTTAATTTTTTTTTTTAAACAAAAAGTTTAAAATGAGAAGAGAGTATAAGATTTATGTTATAACATTTGATCCATTTGTATTATGAGGCTTGGTGAGTCAAGTTCATTGCGACGTTTCATTTTATAATGTCGGCGAATTTAAGGGCGAAAATATATTTCCAGTATTAAAGAAACGTTTTGGAACATAATATTATTTTCGACATAATAGTTAATGATGCCATATACTACAACGAAATTATTCGCTCTCGTCACATTTAAGATTATAACTACTATATGAACGATAAATCACCGTCGTCTAAAACTTAAGAAGATAATTTTTTTTTATATGAGTTTCTTGGACAGAAGTACGAAACGATTTCAAGGACCCATTTTCTTTGGTCGATGAAAATCACGTTCTATTTACAGATGATTTTCCAGATCGAGATCCACGTGAGAACACGAGAGCATACAAAAACGCAATTTCGTTTCTTTGAAATTGAGCAGCCGGTCCATATCAGGAGTATTCACGCTGACCCTTAAATTCATTAAACATTTTTAAAACTAAAAATAACAGCAAAAAGTACCAATGAAATAAACGTATATATTATTTATTCCTGCCGAAGTAATGGAAATTATTACTATATATCGCATCTTTAGAACGAGAGACATTTTGTTATAAATAGTAGGAAATTAGGCGGGCAAATAGGACACTTATTAATAAGTCACATTTATTATCCCTTGTGCCAGTATCACAAAAATTATTAAAAAAAAAAAACATTTTTTATATTTTTTACTGAGTTATCTTCCATACTCAAGATGCAATAACACGACGTAGTTCTAAATTTAAACATCTAAGCTTCTACTTTTAATACGAAAATATTTACTTACAATAATAATGATAAAACAAAACTGGAAATTTTAGCAGTTTTACATTTTATAACGGTGGAAGAATATAAGATTCATGTTTCATTAAATGTAAACGGGCTATAAGTCTAGGATTTGTGTTAATTGCTACTATTACTTGTTTTTGTCAAACGTATAATATACACGCAGTATGAGCGGTAACGACGTCAAAATAAGATAATTTGCTAACCGTTTCGTGTACCATTTTCTAGAAATTCCATTACTATGAATTTATATTAAATCACAAATTCATTTAGACAAAAAAATATGTATAAAACTATAAATGTTAAAATTTTTATACATCATATTTCCTTAAGAAGATGGAGAAAACGTCATTTTGTCTTGAATTTATGTAAGACAATTCTCATAACGAGTTAAATACCAGCATCATAGAGGCTATGACGAAGACTTATGCATGTAAAGAGCTTCCTGAGATTTTATTATAAAATACATTTTCTAACTATTCGAAATCTGTATTTAGAGAATTAGTCAATGTAATGAATTAAAGTATAGTTCCTCACATGGCCGCTAGATGGCTGTAAAATAGTTTCAATGAGTACATATGGCCTTGTTAAATTATCCGGTCCTTAAGGGAGCGTTGATTTATGGTATTCGGCAATAAAGTGTTTTAGTTTTCAGTATTTGGTATTAGGTCGAATTAACTAAGCCCAAAAACAGGAGACGAATATTCGTTGCAACGCTGATAAATAGTTACTCTATGTCAACGTTGTACTCTTACCTGTAAATATTCTAAATAATCTCGATTACGAACCACTAAGGTAGGTGGTAGACAAATAATTCAGATTTAGTCACAATATTCAGATTCAGGTTTGAAATTGTCGTTACCGCTCAAAGTCGCATAGATTTAGTTGTCTATGGGCGAGTGCCTGTGTCTGTGGTGCTTGTGCCTGTGTCTCTGTGGGTGGGATCCGCCGTACACCTCACGCACGCCGGAGCTGGAAAATAATAATGATATTATTTTCATGACAAAAATAAATCATTAATCTGTTATTAATGATACAGATGTGAAGATTTTTACGTTTTGAGTTCAAAAAATAAAAGAGAAAATGAAGTAAAGTACAGTCTTTTTTTTTACAAATAATTTCGTGAAACCGCGGTTTTATTTAATTTCTTTATTCAATTTAGTATCAGAATAAGTTTGTTATTCAATAAAAACATAACATGTATCATAATAATACAATTCAAACATATATTCGATATGTAACTTAACTTCCAAATCACACCATGAAATATATGACGAGTGTTTGACATTCAACTTAAATCAACACGTGTCTGTATTTTATAAACAAAGTACCGATAGAAATAAAACTAGTGTGACCACGAACACTGCAAAGTGCTCGTGGTCACGAACACTGCAAAGTGCTCGAAACGTCGGGATGTTAAAAATAATTAATATACGCGATTAAAGCCGTTAAAAAACTAGTTTTATTTCAATGTGTAATAATCGCGAAAATCTAAGACAACATTAAAGTACCGATAGATGGCGCTGATTGATTTATTCGAGTTTCTGAATCGCGCAGGCAAGACATTTTGTAATGAGTATATATAGTTGAGAATTAGACCAAGAGCAATGAAGTTGGTAAATTAAATTGAATAATGAAAGTAGATCCGTACGCACGAAACGTTTAACACATTACTCAAGAACATACGAAGATGATCTAACAATGCTCTATGTCATAACATTAACACAGATACAACAATTCATATGCAAAGTATTTTAAAGACAATAAAAAATTAAGTAATAAAATAAAGTAAAACCTCCTTAACAACAAAAATGGAAATGAATTAAACATTCGGTTGCTTTATTTTTTTTTTAAAAAATGTAAATATTTCATTAAAACCACGTAGCAATAAAAAATAAAAAAGGCATGCTGAAATAGGCAAAAAAACACACTACCGTCTAAAATAAATAAAATAGCGCATATACAAAGCGTATGAAAATAAATATAATATTTTACATAAATTACTATATCTATTAGTAGTAGTATCGGCGCCTCCAATATCTGGAACTGGAAATCGATTACGTTAATTTTAAATTTGGAATATATTTTATTTTAATCGCAATCTAGTCATGATTAGATAATCGATTATAAAATGTATTAAGACGTGATAAGTTTAATATGATTATAATGGATACCGAAACACGCGTGTGCCCGACGAGATTCCTTCCATATCAAAATATGAAGCGCGTTACGTCCGCGTGACAGGAGGCGGGTTGCCAAACGCGATCACAATCTAAGCTGTGATTAATTAAAGGCCAAAAATGTGAGCGTTAACGTATTAAGGCTATTCCAATTGAAGAAGGAGTGAAGGAAAAGTAAGTTTTGATTTACAAATTCCACGCGAATTAGTTATAGCTCTGATCTATTATGTATAACAGTTGTTGATGTATATGTCTGAAAGACAGAATTGTCAATGGACAAGACAGTTGCCGACACTGCCTAATGAGGCAGTCTTAAGGGCTCCGAGATCTATTTGAGAAACTAAATTATTATGATCCAGATATAATACAATACAAAACTATTCCAGTTCAATATTTACACATATCCACTTTAACGCGTCAATTCAATGTCGAAGTTGTTTATTTGACCCTACTCCTCTCGCGATTGGAAAAGACCATACTCCGAGTGCAGTGCAGTGGTCCTCAACATGTGGTGCGCTGTGAAACTCTTGGATTGCTCGCGAAAAAAAGGAAGTTTTAAAATCTGTTCCAAAATAAAATTTCAAAGGGATCGTGTTTGGCAACGGTCGGGTAGGGTGGGGGGGGGGTTCTCAGAGAGTACTCACGCGGGCAGCGCGAGCGGGCTGGCGGCGGCGCGCAGCGGGCGGCGCGGCTGCGGGCGGTGGCGGCGCTCGCCGGCGCTGCAACGTCACACACGCCTGCTAACTACGCGCTACGACTCGCTACGACTCGCTACGGCTCTGGGCAGACGGACGGGCGGGACTTGTCCTCAACTTTGTATACTTTGAAGGCTAAACGAAATCCTCGCAAACCGGTACCACCCGAGTCGTCCCACCAGCGGCGACATGTCTCAAGCCTCTTAACTTTGAGTTGTGCTCTGCCTCCCGGCACGCTCGGGGATCCAAATTTTTATTACTCTAACTGTTTATTAGCCATTATACCAGAACTCAAATGTACATTCGTGTTTGGCGGACTGGTGGTAGGATGGTACCCTCAAAAACTTACCATAATAATATTGTAATATATGCCGAAAAAAGAACGATCAACTATTACTATAAAGCTTAAATTAAATTAAATCTATAAAGAGAGGTAAAAAAATCTGCCCATCTACCCATTCCAAATAAAAATAAAATGCAACACAATTTTGATACAATATATAGCACTACAAAGTCATGCTAGCCTAATACTAAATACAAGAAAAGACAGTAAAAAAAATTTTTAATTAAATACTTGAACTTAAAAATACTAAGAAAATTGACATGCTTCTATTTAATAAGCACTAAAGCTAAAAGAAGCATAATTGTTGACATTGTTGTCGATTGGTGAACCATTGTTCTTGCGTAAAGGTTATAGGTTCGATTCCCGTGAACCGTTAACATAATGAGTATTACTTTTGATCCGATGTTTGCACTTTAAGTATCCCACTTGCTTACTAGTTTTGAACTAGTTAGTACTCGAGTACGAGTTCGAGGTGAATGAAATATGTTCTACGTCCAATTCCACTAAACAATTACATCAGTATCGTAAGTGGTCACAATATCGGTATTTCTTCGGCAACGTGTAGATCCATTCCGACACCTCGCTTAAAAATGCATATAACATGCATTAGAAAAGTTGTGCCGGTCAACATCGAAAGCATTTATACAGTAAAGAAATTTCGACGATCGGTGCACTGAACGTATAACATACTTTAAAAAATTAATTCAATTTTAGTAGCTCACATTTGACAACATCAAAATAGTTGATTGAATAGATTTCTTTCAGTTTTCATGATATGTGAATATATTCTACTATTTGTTTTGTAATTTACAAGGGAGCAATCGTGGAGTGTGCGTCGTGCGCCTGCGCCTGCGACTCACCTGGAGTGCGCGGCGGGCGCGGCGGGCGCGGGCGCGGGCGGCGCGGGCAGCGCGAGGCGCGGCGCGTGCGCGGGCGGCAGCGCGGCGCGGCCGCGCGCCCGCAGTGCGCCCGCGCGCTCTTGGAACTCTCTGCGGGCGAACGGTGATTTTACATTGATTACATTTATAAAAAAATGTAACGGTACCGATGACGGGTCACTAGCCCGCCGTGACATACGTAATTAATTCTTAATAAAAATCTTATAATATTTTTTCTTGTTAGGCCCTTCTTGTTTCGAGTTCCACGTTCCACCTCTGACTCGTGGTGCAGAGCATACAAAGCGTTTTCCGGCACGAAAACGAGTAAATTTTGTGAAGTACACATAATTATATTGTTAAAAAAGTTACCTAAAAAATCAGGTTGTCACTTGGTCAGTTTATCCTCGAGCAAACATGCAAACGCGTACCTGTCGAAGTCCTCGGCCTCCTCCTCTTCGAGGTTGATGAACTCCTGCCTCTCCTCCGCGTCGCCGGAGAACACGTTCTGTTCCCGCTCTATGACGTGCGCGCGCTCCCCGATGTGGTGACCTGCGAGCATCATTAATTCTGCATTAGAGCAAAACCTAGGCAGGAAGCGAGAGTGGGCACGACCTTCTCCAGGATATTCAGTATCCTATTTAGGTCAAATAAATTACTTGTCTAATTACATATAACTTTCACCGAACTTAGATCTTTCGGTGTCATTTTGATCTGAAGGCAGACACTGACATGAACTTGATCTATGTTTAATATAGAGTTAAAATTTTTTTATATATTTTTACGTTATATAATATCACAGCTATGACTATAAAAAGAACGACATTCAGAACAAAAATACTTTTTAGCAAATTACTTTTTCTGGCTTCCGAGAAACCTCAACTTACATAAGACTGAATGAGTTAATAACTTTCACTGAGCGTTGTGTAACTCATCACGACTAAATCTCAAACCGATCGTGATATAAATTGACAATGATAACACGTAAACCTGGATATACATTATTGGCATATAAATTAAGACTATATATAATAACACCAAGGTTTACGGGCCGTCTAGTGATGTAAAAATATGCCGGATCGGTTCTGACCCCTTGGGCTATTGTCGTCACCACTAACACAAGTGATTAACTTAAAAGGAGGGGTTAATCGGTATATTGCTGAATATAATCTTTAAGAAGAGAACAGCTAGTACCCATTACAAACGGTTTTATATAAACATATAATGTAAAGGTAAGCGTTAACACATTACATTTACATAAGAAATTAACAATATTCCATCGGAGCTTTGTACTCCATTGTTAATTGTTGAGAAATCGCAAACAATGACAAATCCTACACACGCATGTTAGACTCCATTACGTA
Source organism: Vanessa atalanta (assembly GCF_905147765.1). Lineage (NCBI taxonomy): Eukaryota > Metazoa > Arthropoda > Insecta > Lepidoptera > Nymphalidae > Vanessa > Vanessa atalanta. Next base: position 10,155,493 of record NC_061886.1, on the reverse strand, counting down.
TCTAAGTTTTACATAATAATTGTTAATCGTCTTCTATTGACAATGTGTTCATCTTTTTTTTTTATGTTATAGGGAGCAAACGCCCATAGACATCTGCAACACCGGGGGACTTGCAGATGCGTTGCCGAAAATCTCGTCTCTTATGGACTTTGCGAAATTGCAAACTAATACATATTTAATACAACAGGGATATCAAAAATAATGATAAAAAATAAATCCTATAAAAGTAATTTTTTATGTAAATTTCGTTCTCGAAATAATGACTTCTTTATGTATTATGATACAACTCAGTGAGATCTTTGCTTCATCATCATCAAATACCTCTTGAAAGTTTGTCTATTCAAATAGCTTTGTTCAACATGAAATTATTACACTTTTTTAGTGATGTCCAAAATTCTACCATCGGTTCGGAGAGATCGGAAAAACCGGTGAAGGAAACAAAGCGGGCCATTATATATGGAAGTAAAAATATGTATGAACCAACCTATGGACATTTTCTTCAAGCCGGTACGGGAGTCTTGCAGTGTTTTACGTGTCTCCTTGACGCCATTTGGACCAATCTTCATGCTGCTCGAAGAACTAAATACCTAAAAAAATAAACAGTTATATAGTTTACTGGATTGCCCCTGTGAAGCAATATATGATATGTTTTTTATATGGAAAAATATATATATAGATTCGTGTATCTTTATCAGTTTATGTAAGAGCCGAGAGGGCCAAATGGTTAGAATACACGGATCATATCAAATGATTGTGGGTTCAAGCCCCGACAAGATTCACTGATTTTCCATGTACTTAATTTTTGTTTAATTTACATCAGGCACAGCAATGAAGTCAAAGTCAAAAATCATTATTCAATAGAGAAGTGTTACACTTGCTAATTTATAGTCAAAAATCTTCCACCAGTTCGGAAATAAATACCTCGGACTTGAGAAGAACCGGCGAAAGAAACTCAGTGGGATTTTACTTTTTTTTAAATGTCATATTTTACAACAATTATTTTTATAATAATTATTTTCATACTAACAATAAATATATTATCGTTACATGAAACAGCCTGGAAAGGAGGGAGGAAGAGGCTAAAAGCTTTTACTTTATGCCTCTTGTGCGGTTAGCAAGCCACTGATTAGAATAGCAACTGTCACCAAAATCAGAAAGGTGATCATATTTTCAAAACTAAAAAAAAAGATATGTTGATTCAAACCTGTGGGCTTCCACTGGGACCACTGGACATTACAACTGTGCTGCTAGAGAAAGAGCTGCCTGCACTCATGTGCCCGTCAGTGAGATCAGCTGAAAACAAATTTATAAATATTACAAAAAATATCATTTTAATATTGTACTTTATAATATTTTTATATTAAAGAAATTAAACAGGTTTTATATACAATTAGATTACATAGTATTTACATTCAGAACACATAACTTAATGGCTAGGATAATTTATTACAAGAATATGTATCAGTATTTTTAAAACCTCAATTAAGGACATTAATATATAACTAATATTTAGATGTCACTGATGCAGTTAACAATTAATGCTTTTAGTTTGAGAATTAAAACATTACAGATTCATTTTATCATTAATTTTTTGAAGGTTTGTGAACTAAGCTAATTAATAATTATCATTAGTTTATGTTAAGTTAAAATGATTTATACATCAGTATTAATAGGTATAACAATGTCACTGAGCTAGCATTATATTAATTTTAACTGTTAACTTAAATAAATTAATTAATGATTCCAGAAAACAACATATCTCTCCAAAATTTAAAAGTAGTTTCAAGGATTGAGAAATATACTGGCTTGGGAAATACATCACACCTGGACGGGAATTCTCAGACAAACATTTATCCACCCACAGGAATATAGCTTGCCAAGTATGTGTCATTAATCTTTTTACAAGTTAGATGACTGATTTCAATTTTATATGTCTTTACTTTTATGAAATTTACATGTAATAAATTGTGTGGAATATATTTTATTTATATTTAGACCATTACATATTTATAAACTCACGACAGAAATAGAACAAAATGTCTAGTGATAAAAAACTATCTTTAAAAGACAAACTGTTATTTCAAAATATTTTTAAATTATATACAACATGTGTGTTTCTACTGCTGGGCAAAAATCTCTCCTTTTAAACAGCTTGGAGCTTGTATCACCACGCTGTTTTACTGCACATTGAAGGATATACATTTGACAGAATTATGCTTGTAGGTTTCCTAACTATGTTTTAATTTGCAAGCAAGAGATAAACAATGACAAACAGAAGTACATGCCACATTTTGAACAAGCAATCTTCACTGGATCTTCTCTGATCATATATTTGAAAATAGAAAATAAAAAAACTACATATACATATTTAAAAACCTGTGAAAAGTCTGTTCAAGGATGGCATTTGTGGCATGAAGGGCATCATGGAGCTGCCATGACGTGACCCTGTTAAGGCGAGCGGGCCGTCCCTCAGCATGCCGAAGGGATCCGCAAACATCGAGTTCATCATATTGTTCATTTGGCGCATATGTCTCATGTGCGATCTGGGAAAATTTAAATATAATTACGCTTCCTTAATTACACACACATAAAGAGGTTGATTTACATGTAAGATGAAGAGTTTCAAGGTTAAAAATCAATATAACTAAGAGGTACTTTTAAATTGAATGTTTTTTCTACCGATACCTGACATTACAAAATGTATTTTTTAATCAATATACTTGTATGCGGTTGAGTACAGGATAGCGTTGCGGTTACGATATTTAAAATGATAGTGAATAAATGTCTTACTGCATGTGTTAATTGTATATAATGTACTTCAACAAAGTAAAAAATTACCCAAAAAACGGATCATCCTCCACGTCGCCCATCAAAGATCCAAACAGGGACATTTTGAAACCACTTTTCGATTCTCCAATAAAATATCAACTCAGAATAAAGATTGGTAATATTTTTATTTTGTTAAAAGTAATATGACAATCGAAATCGTCGCTTTACGAAACGATTGTTAGGAAAAATCGAAATCTCTAGCAAGTTCAGTGAAATTTCCACTCTGCCGTCTAAAGCTAAACAATTATTGTCTATTACAAATACAGATACAAAATAATGAAAAAGTTACAGATAAATTAACTACTGTACTACAACATTATAGGACCAGAAAAATAAAGTAAACAATTAATGGGCTTTGTCAATTTCTAGTATAATAGACCTTATTCTAAAAATGCACTATTCGTAAAACACCCGCTATTCTACATAAACATAATACCTGTTTTACCATTAGGTACTTCTTATATTTTTTAAGTTAGGGTATTGGTATAAAATTAAAAGTCCAATAAGTCGTTTTTTTTAGAAACAAATTTTTATACTAAAATCTAAATACTTATAAAAAATAATTATAAATTATAAAACAACTGAAGGTATGTATACCTACTAATAATAATCTAAATAATTAAAAAGTAGGAAACTTCTAAATAGCAAATTTCAAAGTGACAGGTGTCAATCTATAAATGTTGACTAATTATGCGGAACTTAGTCCCACTTCGCAACCTCTTTGGAAAATTACGCACTCATATCATATATTTCTTCGCTGCTCGCTTAGCAAAATAATATATCCCCTCTCGGTTCCCCACTTTTGAGGAAAGCTCACATTCAGAGCATAGCGGATGACTGCTCCCAGAGAGATCTTTTCAGACTTTGCGAAACAAGTTCCAGCTTTACAAACATCTGGCGTATATTATTGTATGCGGTATTATTAGATAGAATTAATAGACCCTATAACCAACGGAGCCACTTTTTTAGATTAAATGAAATTAAAAAACGTTAAAATTTAATAGAATATTTACTTATCACAAAATCTTTTATTTTCTTTAAATTTTACATTTATACACTTTGACTGCACTTTAATTTCAACATACACACTTAAATTTTATTCCGATATCTATGTGCAGAGGGGCAGATCGAGGCTCTACTATGTCCGTGGAAAGACCAAGCAGCTGAAGTTGGATATGACGTATAAACCATGTCTTGTAATCCGTTTCTATACTTGCGATTAACAACCGGAGACAACTGAAATAATATTATTTTATTTCATATTTGTATATAATAGCTACTAATTAAATCTTATAAAAAGTTTTTACACATGCAAAGAGAAAAAATCATTAGTGATTACTTTACCTTTTCCGGTACATTGGCTGGTTGTTTTGTAATTGGTGCGTCACCAATTTGTTCTCTAACATATTCTTTTCTATAGGCCCTTTCGTCATTTAGTTGATTATTTGCTACGGTATCTCCACCGACATTTTCAATAGGCATTTGCTGTGCAGATAAATTGTGTTGTGTATTATGTGGTAAATTAAATCTTCCTTCCGAATGGCTAATATTTTTGCTACTTTGATCTTTTATGTTTTGGTGCGTGAATGATTGCGAACCTTTGTATTGATTATATATTTGTTGTAACTGATTTCTACTTGGACATTTACCCACAGGCTTGTTGCCCATTAACGAAGTTTTACTTACAGTAGACTTGACATTACTATATTTTGAAAAATTGTTTCCTGATTTCATAGCAACCTGCGGAGATAATGTCTGGGGTAAAGGTGGTTCAGAGGTGTGATACATTTTACCTGGCAGCATTTCAACGGGTTGACCAAGAGTATTATAATTGTAATACTTTTGCTTCGGCATTACAAATTTGGACGTATCTACTGGTAGTATCGGCTCTTTTATTATTTGTTGAGTATTTGCGTTATTCGGTATTTGATTTGTATGAGATTGCAATATATTGGGAGTAGTATTTCCTTCATATAGTGTTGGAAGATTCAATTGGACATTATTTGAATTCGGATTAGCTAGGGGTTGCTGCTGGTAATGTAAAGGTTGTTGCTGTTGCCCATTTAAAGGTGCACTTGTAACAGCAGCAAAAGCGTTCTGATTTGTTTGTCCAGGAAATACCCCATTTGGATTAGTAATTGGCTTGGAAACTTGCTGAAATTGAGCAGTTTCAGCTATATTTGGTTGCTGTGACACCATTTGTGTATTATTCTGTTGATTTAAAGCATTATATTGCCACGTTTCATTAGTTGGTATGTTATTTTGTATTTGATTTTGTGGTATATTATATTGGTTGTTATTTGTTGATGAATTAAATCCTTGGTTGACAGTATTATCATTTGTATTTAAAATTTTGTTTCCACCATTATTATTGTTCATTATTTTGTGTATGGTATCTAAAGCTGCTTGTTTTTGATTTGCAGGGTTCATCTGAATTGCAATAGCCATAGGGTCAAAACCTAAATCGCCGTTTTTCATAACACCTGGGAACATTTCATTGAACTTGGCAATTCCTTGGGAATGTTGACCTTGATGTTGATAATTATTGTTTGCTGCCATCTGATTAGGAAATCCTCCTTCGGAATTCATATTTTTCATTTGTTGAGAATGTTGTACAGGATTTAAATTCGTTTGTTGCATTGGTTGACTGGCGCCATAATGTTGTCCAACAAAGGCAACATTGTCATTGTGATTATGTTGATTGTTTGTTGGCGATGAAACAGGTTTTGCAAGTTGGTTTTCTCCAAACATATTCATAATTTGTGGTCCCATTCCACCGATATTACCCATATTATTAGAATTTGGTATATTTGTGGGAGTATTATTTTGTGGTATATTATTGGTACCAGTATAAATATTACCAGAATTAAAGTTGCCAACATTACCCTGTTTTTGTATTTGGCCATTAGACATGTTACCCATATTACCTTGAGTCGAAAAATTTTCGGTGGGAAACCCCATTTGTTTTGCCATTGGACTATTCATTACAGTATTAGCTGGCGTAATGCTGTGTAAGTCGTTATATACTTCATTAATTGTTGGTTGCATAAGATTTTCAGTCAGATAGTTGTATGTATCAGCGTACAGCTTTGGTGGATTACATCGACCTAAACAAGATCCACGAAAGTTATGCGTATTATTTGCATGGGGTTCGCCACATGATGGATTGTACCCATGACTATGACAATAACCGTGCTTATACGCGTTACAATTCGAAAAAATGCCGTTGGAAGCTAGACTTTGTCCAGAATCTCCAAATAATTTACCCATACATCCACTGAAAATAAAATTAGAATTAGAATTTAAATATAACGTAAAAGATTAATCAGTTAAGCAAATAAAACTTACACCGTTATTTCAAGAATCGTGATTATTATTATTATGCGTAATTTAAAAAAGTTAAGATAATTTTATGTAACTCACCAATCTGTATTTTTTAACTGATTCATTACACTGCCTAATTCACTTAAAATCTTTTGCCTATCTAGAGCCATTCCGCCTTTTATTTAATTTTATTTACAAAACCAAAAAGTATGGAAAAAAAGATTTTCTACATTTGGAACAATTTTGCGTCGAATAATGTAAAATGTCAATAGTCCTTTGTTTATATTTAAAAAGAACGGAAGTGACTTTTCTTATTTTATATTTATTATGTGCCAGGCTTTATATATAAATAAAGAAATAATATTTTTTTCTTCAGAATTTATTTGCCACGCGGGTATTTTACTGCATTATACCGCTTAATTATGTTGTAACATTTAAAAAGAAATTCAGATTTATAGTGAAATTATGAAAATCGTGCAAGTTTCGTAATTCGTAACAAAAAAAGTAATTATACGTCGGCACTTTACGAACTATGATCATCAGTTTGGTTCGCATTTAAATATAATAGCGAGTACCTCAAATTACTGAGATATTTATGTATAAATATTTCTTACAGATCATATACAAATTTATGTTTGGACGCTTATCCAAACATACAATTAGTAGAGTTCAAATTCCAATTCGCAGATTCAGATTGCTTGTCATTCATTGTTTCAATTCATTTCGAACTGAGCTGTCACGTGATAACTTGTGTGTTGACCTGGCGATACAAGGTGCAAGATTTTAATAATTACTTATAAATTGATATCGTTTATTTGTTGCAATTCGTCGGTATTTATCAAGTAATTAGTTTCACCTAGATCGTGCGCGAAATTAATTTGCATAGCAAGTTGTGGTCTTTTGAAAATATAATTTCACAGTGGTCATCGCAGTTCGACATTAAGAAATCGAGGTAATTATTCAATACGAAAATGCCTAAGAAAGTTTTTGTAGTTGGTGTCGGTATGACGAAATTCGTCAAGCCCAGTACTGGGAGAGATTATCCCGATCTAGGCAAAGAGGCTGTTGAAGCTGCTCTCGCTGATGCTCGTATTAAGTACGATGATGTACAACAAGCGGTTTGCGGCTACGTTTTCGGTGATTCTACCTGTGGTCAACGGGTTTTATACCAGGTCGGTATGACCGGTATTCCTATTTACAATGTAAATAATAACTGCTCAACAGGTTCTAATGCTCTCTTTCTGGCCAAACAACTTATTGAAGGTGGTATTTCTGATATTATACTAGCTGTTGGTTTTGAAAAAATGACTCCAGGCGCTCTCGGCAATGCCACATTCACCGATAGAACTAATCCATTGGATAAGCATACTCTGAAAATGGCCGAAATTACCGAATTAACAGGCTCACCAATTACTGCGCAGTATTTCGGCAATGCAGGTTTGGAGCATATGAAAAAATATGGTACTACAGAAGTTCACTTAGCAAAAATTGCAGCTAAGAATCACCGCCATGGTGCAAAGAATCCCCGAGCTCAAGGCTCAAGGGAGTACACAGTAGAGGAGATTTTGAATTCTCGTAGAATTTACGGTCCATTAACAAAATTGGAATGTTGTCCAACTAGTGATGGATCAGCTGCGGCTGTACTCATGTCGGAGGAAGCTGTTATTCGTTATGGACTGCAGCAGAAAGCAGTTGAAATCATTGGCATGGAAATGGCTACAGACACACCCGCTGTGTTTGAACAAAACAGTTTGATGAAAGTTGCCGGTTTTGATATGACTGCTTTAGCTGCAAAACGTATCTACCAAAAAACTGGAATAACACCAAAACAAGTTGACGTTGTAGAATTGCATGACTGCTTTGCTGCTAATGAATTGATAACATATGAGGGTCTGCAGCTTTGCGGGGAGGGAGAAGCTGGTAAATTTATTGATGCAGGAGACAATACATATGGAGGTCAAGTTGTGGTCAATCCAAGCGGTGGTTTAATAGCTAAGGGACATCCTCTTGGTGCGACAGGTTTAGCCCAATGTGCAGAACTTGTGTGGCAACTGCGTGGAGAAGCAGGCGAAAGACAGGTTTGTCATATGCATTGTAAATGTGGAAATGGCCTTGTGTTGTTCTGTACAGGTATTCGGTTTCGGTATAAAGAAATGCCTCATGTGTTTTGTAATGTACCAATGCATTCCACATTCAAAATTCCACTATTTACAAAAAAAATATTCAAATGAATATGAATTTGAAACCAAAAAATACAGTTTATGTAACATTTCAAAGTAGCAAAAGCAGTTGTATTTTGCACCTTATTTTTTAAAAAAATATTATCTATTCCAAATTCAATTAAAAATTTACCAATCAATTGGTTAAAATTTTACAGGCTTTTTTATCTAAATTTTATTTCTCAAACTGTTTTGTGTTGTTGTATATGTTTCTTATTTTGTATGTGTGAGTGAATATTCCTTTTTGTTTTTACTAGTGTGTATTGTTTGTGATATTGTTTCAAGGAGGACAACAGGACAATGCTCTTAAACCTGTCATATTTTATTGATAAGCAATACCACAGTAACAAAGATTACCTTATCTCTAATGACATTAAACTGTTAACAATGCAAAAATGTTATGACATAACAAATAAAAGGATAAATAATATTACCAAATTATTTTGATACTTTTTATTTTTGATTTATTAAATTAATCAACATGTTATTGTCCAGGTTCCTCGTGCGCGTATCGCCTTGCAACATAACCTGGGACTCGGAGGTGCTGTTGTCATCACCATGTACCGCAAAGGCTTCAACAATGCTGTCCCCAACCAAGTCGCTGCCATCACTAACAACCCCGAAAACTTCAAAGTATATAAGTATATGAAGATCCTCGAGGAAGCGATGCAAACCGATGAGGACAAACTCATTGAAAAAGTTAGAGGTATCTATGGTTTCAAAGTAAGAAATGGTCCAAATGGTGACGAGGGTTACTGGGTGATAAATGCTAAAGAAGGAAAAGGCAATGTTACATACAATGGTAAGGATAAATGTGACGTCACCTTCACGATAAACGACGAAGATGTCGCGGACTTGATTTCTGGAAAACTAAATCCTCAAAAAGCATTTTTCCAAGGGAAAATTAAAATTCAGGGTAACATGGGCTTAGCAATGAAACTCACTGACTTACAGAGATCGGCAGCCGGTAGAATCGACGCAATTCGCTCTAAGCTATAAAATAACTCTAGAAATTGGTTTTTATCTTATTCTGGGTTATGGAAGAATGGGTCTTTTGGGCATTTATATAGATACATTACAATAAATTAGGTGTTAAGCCGACAGTTTGAAGACTCGACAGTTTCATTTCGATGTACCACAGTGCAATATATATTAAAATAATGTTAAGAAAAATTAAATCATATTTTTATGCTATTGTTTTGTGTATAAATATCATTCCATTTTGTAAATTGCACTAAAATATATTATTATTGTTGTTTAGATATTTTTCTATATTAAACGATTTTTTATCAAGTTTTTTTTTCTTCATTTTTTTACGTAATCTTTAGGAATGAGCGTGCGTAATCTACAGCCAATGACGAAAAAAAAAAAAAAAAAAACGGTCTTGTTTAGTAGTTAGGTAACATTAATAACATATTTTATCTTTAAATTGAAATCTTAAATTTTGGTTACTGATTGATATTAAATGAAAATGGCAAAACTATTGTTTTTTTAATCTTAGATATTTACGTCTGTAAAATCTCATTTTAATAAGATAAATACATAATTATATAGATAAATGTAAATTGATTACTTAAAAATTAAAATCTACAATATTAGACTTTAGACGATTACAAATGTCAGGTATTTGACGATAAGGCCTTGTTTACGCTTATAACAACATTTTTTTATTGTATTATAAATAAAAGGACTGGCATAAATTTTTGAGTAGATGAGTGTAGATAATAATAATAGGGGTTAATGTACTAATAACCTTCAAGCGAGCAATGAGTAGGTACTAATTTCGTATATAATAATAAAGTTAAAGCTAGTAAATTGGTTAATTTTCTTGGGCATTAGTTACTACTACTATCATTTCGGTACTAATAGTCTAATAACACAGAATCAGAAAGGTGTATTGCATAAAAAAAAAATGTTTTTCCGTATTTTTTTGTAGTTTTTTATCTAAGATCTCTAATATTGTGCCAGATTTTTTTTTTTTCTGGATGGCTTTAATGCCATTTTTAAATGATCTAAGTAGTGTATAAGATTTTATATGAAGTATTGCGATTATAGGTAATGTTCATGGTAGGTAAATGTTTAAAGACTGCAGCGTTCACGTCGCTAACGCAGTTCAAAAGTTCATGCACATGAATAATAATACTTATTTATTAATGCCTCTACCCACACATACATATCCATTATTCTGTACGTTTCAGAATTAAAAACATACAATTATAGTAGTCCTTGATTTTTGAATTTTTTTTATATTATAAATAATAATAATTCCATTATCTTCGTTATCATCATACCAGATTGATGGCGCCGTGTGTATTGAATTGTGAAAAGTTGCAAGTGTTTGTCAAAGCAATTGATACTAGAATTTGAAATGATTGAAAATTTTAATAATATTTCCTGCTACTAGCAAAGTAATCATACTTTTGTTTGGCTTTACCCGAATCTACGTAAAACTTGATTGTTTGATAAGGAAATTTTATATCGTGCTCACTTATCATTTCAAAATACATATACGGTAATCATAATGTTAAGATATTGTTTTATTTGCGAATTATTAATATTGAGCACTTAAATAACTAGGTATACGATACAATAGAATAATACTTAACGTCCCTATTTGGAACGAATGAAATTTTCACAATATTAAATTTCGATTCCGAAAAATTCCAATTTTGATTCTTTGGGCGAAAAACAAATCAGCACTCCGTTTAAGAGTGGTAGTAGTGGCCAGTAACGCCACGGAAAATGCTGACGCGAATAATTTTATACAATTATATTAAAAAAAAAAAATTAATTAAATAATATTTTTTTCATTTCGAATTATATAATTTTGCCATTTGCAGTTGAAACACTTGGAGATTAGATATCATCTGTTTATACATACCTATATAAATGGGCAAAGATAAAACAGTTCAGTATCTTTTTATCCTGTCTGTCAAACGATTTTTTTTTATAGTTATAGACGCGGTCTAGCGTTTCCAGTAAAAAAATTGGGAGTAGTGATCTGAAAAATTTTCGAATCATGCAAATTTATATAAGTACATATATACTCCAAAAATTTTCAATAATATGGTCGACTTGTCGACATCAGGGCATGACCTTATAAATATTAAATAACACTAAGTAATTTATTAATCACTAAAAAAGATGCCCTGTAACTGTAGCTTAGCATTTTACAATTTCCCAACTACAATGATGTTTACATTGACTCAAAGTTCATTTGTACATAAAGGGATTTCAAAACTAATAACATAATTATAAGGAAGGATAATAGACGAATGTCGAGGAAGTTAGAAAAACCTCTTGTGTTGCGGGCTTTCCTCTTGTATATACGATCAATGTTTACCTTAAAGTAAATATCATAACAAAAATAACACGCTATTTATCAAAGTCATGGTTATATAAATTTGCGAATATACTGTAAATACTAAGATGTTAAACTATGTCCACTTAGCACAAGCAAACATTCGGATTGAAAACATCTTTCTCAAAGGAGCTGAAGTTTTCGTACTGAAGATAAACGATTTTATGGATATTTTTTTGTTTTGCATAGTGTCGTGTTGTCACAGCAAACTAAGGGTGTTTTAAGTGATTTCCTTAATTGAGCACGTAAGCACTTCAACCGTAATTTAATGCATGACGGCGGAATATCCATTGGTAAGAGTATCAGTATGCAGCATCAGCTGCAAGCTGAATATAAGTTAATAATTAACAGTTTTATTTACAAATGCACTCGTTAAAAATTTGCATGAATCAATGATAACAAAATATTATTGATAATTACACATAATTTTATTTGGGACGGATATGTATCCGTGCTGAATTCTCAGTGCAATAAAAAAATGTATTTATACGGTACAATAAAAAAAAATGTAATGCAAAAAATGCATAAATAGGAATGAGGACTGATATATAACATCAGTCTGAGGACTGATGTATAACATCAGTCCTCATTCAAGACAATGTTTTTTATATTAGATATATTTGAAAATTTGCTCTTAAGAATTCAATAAAATTGTATCTACCTCACATTGTATTTTTTAAATATTTTAATAATATGTTGTTAATTTGGACCGTAATTTTTTCTATTTTTTTTTTGTTAGAGATGTGAACTAAAATAAATATATAGTCTAACTTCACGCGAATCATGATATTCGCGTAACAAGGATAACTTAGTGTTCAATATCTATAACGAAATATCGATTCATTATTTTTAGACAACATTTAATATTATAAATTCAATACAGGCAGCCAGGAATTGGGAAATAAGGTTTAATACCTTATATCCCAAATTTTGATTTGGGTGATGGCTTAACTAGGTACGAAATGTAGTAAAAGAAACATCGTAATTGTGAAAAAAATGTGTTGCCGTAGTAAAAAACAATTTAGGAAGTTAGAAAAGGGCAAAAGGATCGTGAAGTGTATTATTGCCTAACCTAACACTGACGTGAAAAATACGGCAGTTAGCATATGGGTAAATACATACTCCCGTAGTATGGAAAATCATCCTCATATTGAAAAAGCAACAGCTAACGACATAGGTAATTAAAAGGACAAAAACATTAGATACAATAATTAATTATTATCCTCTTTACATGGAACACAAATGTTCAAAATATGTTAACACAAATATTTTACACAAACTATCCATATCTATTAAATTGAAAGTAACTATGATTTTTTTATTTTAAAATTATTGTCTTAGTATTATTATTTAAGAATAAAATGTTTCGTTTTCCTTGGTTTATGTTGTTTAATGTGAAGAATTTTCCAGATCTTATTGTTTGTGGTTATTGATAATATCAGGTAGGTATTCAAGGAAAAAATAAGAAAACAGACAACAAAACCGTATCATTGTTGAACAAAGTTCAAAATACAAAATTATTTCAAAATATGTACGCTAATGACAAAAGTTAATTTTATAATAAAAATATGTCTAAATTTTATTTAAATGTTCTCAGAATTATCGTTTTCATTTGTTAAGACTTTTAAAGTGTTTGTACTTTTGCAGATTCGAAAGCAGTTGGAGTTGCGCGACCTCATGCCTTTCACTATTTTAATATCTCTAAAGCATATTCCATATTTAAAAACATACTATCTACGTCACGGATTGAAAGGAAAAATAATCTTTTCCATACAATTAATCTAAAACCCGTGTTCTTAAGTATGCATTTTAATGTAAGGAAAATTCATCATCATCATTCCATTAAAAAAATATTGCATTGTATAAAAAAAATGTCCGTTTCAATGGAGTCACGTTGAAAACTCAAAATAACTACTTAGTGTGTATTTTCATATATTCCAATATATCAGTATTTATTTATATGATGCCGTTGACTACACCCATCGGAAACCAAGTATGTCAATGTAGGTCACAAAATTGACGGAAAAGAGAATACTTACTACGTTTTATTACCGGTTTGGGCGCTTTTATGGCGAAAACTGCCTTATAAAGATACCTATAAGGTTTTAGATCAGGTCATTGATCGAGATTTATTTGTACTCAATTAATTTACATTCGAATTATTTTTACATACACGATATTTTAGTTGGTAGAAGGGTTATCTATCCGTTCCACCACCAAGCAGCATTACTTAGTATTTTTGTGTTCTGGTTTAATTTGTGAGTGAGCCAGTGTAACTACAGACAAAAGGGACATAACATCTTAGCTTCCAAGGTTGGGAGCACATTGGCGATGTAATGAATCCTTAATATTTCTAACAGCAACTATGGAGGATGGTGATCACTAACCATCACGTGGCCCATTTGGCGTACCTATATTATAGAAAAAAAATATAACAAATTATATTCTTTGATCGACATTATAGTTTAGATAGTAGGTTCATTATTACTAACAAAGATATGACCGCATTAAAATAAACTTAATACTGCGTTAAGTTCTTTCAAACGCGGATCAAGATTTTCCTCTGCATCACAGGCGTGGCACATCTCCATTGTAGGATAATGTCTCGATCAGCGCCACAGAATTGGCACATGCTCGTCGTAAACGTCCTAAGCTAACAAAGATTATCTATACTAATATTTTAAATTCAAAAAACTGTCTGTCTGTTTGTCTGTTACTCTTTTATTGAAAATCATTGAACCGACTTTGATGTAATTCGGTATGAAGCAACCTTGAATCCCAAGGAAGGTCTTGGACTTTTTTATGCCTAACTAGTATTAGCAGCAGTAAAATATAATACGTTTTAATTTAAACATTAAAAAAAAATGTATTACAATATGGAATAACTAATAAGAAATTATAAAACCTAACAATACATAACTTAACAGACATTTATTTGGTCGTGTTGATTTAATGCTCCGTTCAAATTTTTTCGTTTGTCGACGATCTCAGTGCTTACTGGATGGTAAAATAAGTGCAGCTACTAACCTGTGGAGATTGTTTTTAAGAGCTGAGATGTCTCTGTATTTGAAACACGTGAATCTTGACTGATATATGGGATCCTATTCAGCCAAAAATGACTGAAATTCCATGTGCTTAATTTGTGTTCATAATTCATCTCGTACTTGGCGGTGAAGGGTACCGTAGTGAGGAAACCTGCTTGTCAAAATCTGATGCAAGTATGAACGTTGAATCAGGCATTCAAAAATATTTTTTGTACCATTTTTTTGGTTTCCGTGACGTCGCTAGCCAAACTTAGACGTATTATTATTATGTTTGACGTAATGTTCCTTATATTACGTAAATTATTTATTGATAAAACATCGATGCTATCGATGTATTGCGGATACCACTACACGGGTATTTTGATAAAGCATTCAATCATCGTTTGATAAATATGACACTCACCAATAAAAGAGAGGACAGGTGCGTCTGCACGCCAATGCGGATTGTAAAAGACGTAATTTCGAAAAAGAAAAAGAATTGCGTTGCGTAATTTTCAAGCTTGGAATACATTTCCGAAAGCTGATAACTGAATTCTGGTCTGAATTTTAACACAGTTTCGTTTTGTTATTATAAGACATATAGTAATCTAATCTAGATAATTTTTTCGCATGGTCATTTATCTCCCCCATTTTAACACCCTAAAGATTAGGTTAAGATTGCCAAAAACCCTCTCTTTAAAATGTATACCTTATAAAACAAATGTATGATTTGAATTCCAGTTTCCAGTTTCCAGAAAATCGTTTGTCTTGTCGTTTTTTTTCTGTTAAAAAAATATTGTTAAAGTTAACAACATTGTTATCTTAAACCTGTTCGCTTTTTGAATATGTTTTTAAAAAAGGAACAGGTTTTCGTTTTTTAAATAAAAGTTACAATGTTTCGTATTGGTGTTTTAATGAATCACCTTTGAATTATTAATTAAAAAAAATGTTATCGCCAAATAAATCGAATGACTACAGTACTACTATTTTATATCACATGCAGTCCAGAGAAGAAAGCATTAAAAGTGAAGTAGCTCATCAAGAAATAGGAAATTATATTTGCTAAGTATTACTTTTATCAAAATTTTGTAAACAAATTATTAACTTAGTCATATTACCAATGGATCGAGAAGAAATCTAGTTGCAACCGAATATATTTTGAAATGTATCAATGTATAATTATATCTGTATTTGTCCACAGATAAGTTTTAACATTTTTTTTGAATACACCCTTATTTGTGATAAGTCTTTTTAAAGATGGTTTCTTGCTAATTATGTTGATTGTTTATTCCAATTAAAAATCCATTATTAGAAAATTTTTAAAAATATATCATAGCTTCTAAGTTCCGGGATTACCAAGTAATATTATTCCGTTTAATTACAACTAATTTTGTTTGATAAATATACTGATAATTGTAAATAATTTAATTAACAAATGCGATATTAAGGCGTCAATTGCATATAATGAGTAGAATCAGAGAAAGTGAAATGTTCAGCGCGCATACGGCGATGCGCAGCGCTATCAACATATCATGTATTAAAAAAAAATCTTCAACTTGAGCCAAAGAACATCATTAACATCGTACCAAAAAGGTTTTATGTATAGTAGTAATTATAATATCACAAAGGATCAAGAATCAGGATTGAATCCGTGATCATAATATCATCATTCTGTCGTATACTTTTTAATTTAAAAGACTCAACAAGTATTTGTTAAATATACCTACATTTTTAGCGCATTTCGGAGGTACTATTTTTGTAGACTTTATCATGATTATATAAAAATAGACTCTATTTAATTGGGAATAAAGGTTTATTTTTAATAACCTACGTTTTTAAAAATGTGGGAATACTTCGGATAGTCGTAAATACAGAGACCTTGGAGATGACGACACAATTGAAGATGTGATTAAACGAAATAAATAGAATATTTAACGTCTCAAATGCCCAACTCTGGGTTACTGACCCTGTTATTTTACTATCTCAACAACCAGCACAGAGGTTATAATTTAGGTCACTGTTGTATTTGTTCCGTTCGTATTATAAAACAGTATTATTAATACAACATAACTACGTTAAACAAAAGTCAGTCGTTGCTAAAATAATAAATACACATTTTTTAAAACTTAGTATTTATTTATAAACAAATTTTCGTGTCAATAGTGTTGACCGTTGAGGTGTGCCTTTGTTTGGAATCAATCCTGGTTATAAAATCAAGTGAATCTTACTCTAAAAATGCTTTATCCTACAACAACTACCTACACATTCTTCAACTTCGGATAAGAAAAATCAGTCCTAATTCAGCTTGCAAGAGTTAATCTAAACAAACAAACATGATTTAAGACGATAAATTTATTTTTAAATCATTACCTGATTCAATAAATTTATTACTTGATACGTAATGGCAATAAACAATGTATGAATTAATACCTTAAAATAATAATCATTATAAGTTTAGTGGTGTTTAATTTAACACTGATGTCTATCGTTCCGTTATCATTGATTTTTTATTTAAAAGAAACGACAACTTTGTTTAACTATTAACCCTATTAACAATATGAATAGGTAAAGCCAGCACCATCTGTAGCACAACAGGCGATCTCCCTACAAAAACGATTTTACGAATATCTTCTGGAGCGCCACCAATGTGACGCTCGGGGTTTTTTGTATCATCTGGATCAAGACGGTTCTGGGTAGGCCGTAAATGTTCAACTATTATGCATTAGCATATTATATACGTACAAGGAAATTCACCGTGAATGATATAACGATTTAATCTAAATTTAAAGTATTATTTTTTGTTTGCTTGTATATTCAAGTTACGCTAGTCATTACGAATTGTAATTACAATATACTATACAATATTAAAATGTTTAAAATATTCGCTTGCTGTTCTAGAATTTACCGGCTGTGAATTTTAATATGAGCCGAGTTGGCCCAGTGGTTAGAACGCGTACATCTTAACCGATGATTTCGGGTTCAAAACCAGGCAAGCACCACTGAATTTCAATGTGCTTAATTTGTGTTTATAATTCATCTCGTGCTTGGCGGTGAATGAAAACATCGTGGGAAAACCTGCATGTGCTTAATTTCAACGAAATTCCACATGAATATGCTCAAAGGGAGAGGAGGCCTTAGTCCAGCAGTGGGAAATTTACAGACTGGTTATGTAAAAATGCAATGTAATTTTAATTTATTATATGCTAGTTTTCGCGGCTTCGTTCGCGTCTTAGGAGGTCGTCTGGTGTTAAGCATAAAATAGTATGTCCTTCCTTGGTTCAAGCTTGCTTTGCACCATATTTCATTTAAACTCAATGATTTAGCTATGGAAGCGTATCAGTGTTACTTTAGCATTTATAATATTAGTATCATGTGTATAGTATGTATATGTAATTTATCATCGTGTCGATGATACGTTTATTTTGCCATAGAGTCCTCATGGACATATTTCGTTGGCGTTACCAGATCTTTAAGAACAGCCAAATGCGAAGGTAACTCTGTCTGTCGGTATGGGAATGCAACTCCTAATTCAGACGTTACTGAGAATTCCTAGGTATTAAGGCTCTGTGAGTGGTAATAGGTACCACTTTCTCATTAAGACTACCAACAGCAATACTTAGTACGGTTGTGTTCCGATTTGAAGGATAAGTGAGCAAGGGGAACTACAGACACAAGAGGCATAACGTCTTAGTTCTGAAGGTAGGTGACGTATTGGCGCTGTAAGGAATGATTAATTATAGTAGTAGAGTATCAATATCTATCTATATATGCCCTGACCCGGGATATGAACGCAGGACCTGCCTTGTAAGTTAGTCACCCAATCATAATATTATTATTATGTTTATTACCCAACGTAGCCAGATTGTGTTGGCTGAATTGTGAAAATAATATTTTGTTATTTACAACTGTTCGAACCGGTTCGTCGTAGAGCCGCGTTATCATAATGGCTTGTTTAAGTAAATAATAATTGATATGTTCACAATAAACGTGATACATATTGACTAAAAATTTACTTTAAATAACTTTGTGTTTAATGTGAATGATATCAATTATAATTAGAATGATTTAGAAAATAAATAAAATTTAGATTCAAAAAAATATATAATAACCAAATTTTCTTCAAATTTTAAAAGGGAACAACCCTCAATAAAAATATCCTCCTACGTTTCTTCCTAAACAAAAAAAGTAATGGGGTACCAAACTTAAAAAACAAAACACAGCCGACTAATCTAATTTTTCGAAGTCAGTTAAGAAGACATGTTGATCAAAGACCATATGATAATAGTTTATAATTTTAAAAAAAACCTTATAGAATGTGAACTAGTGTGACATGGGTGTAGAGTATGTAGAATAAACATTAAATTCGTCCGAACTAACGGAGCAGAGCTCTTAAAGAATACACAAAAAATATATATATTTGGTTAGTTAGGATTACATAATAAAAATGAGAAAACTATTTAAAGTAACAGTCTGTACGTGTGGCACTGCTGAACAAAGCTACCTTTCTTACATACATACATACAAGATACAAGCGTGACGGTATTCCGTATATCTTGACTAGCATGTATACAAGATATACATGCAGTTCTCTTCATAATCCTCCACAACGTAGCGCGAGTTAATTTATAGACACAAATCAAGCACAGAAATACAATGGTGTTTGCTCGGATCTGAACTCCTAATTTTCGGCTAAGATCGCGCTCTAGCTACTGGGTTGTCATGACTTATAAATACCATACAATTACACACAACATGTTTTGAACATTTATGCATATTTACATAAAAGAAAGTCGCCATGCTCTAGTGTTCTGTACATATGCATTTAAACTTGAGTATAGGTAAGCGCATAGTAAATTGCATTAATAATACACGATGACCCACCATTATTTTAAAGCTATAGGTAGTCTAAGCCACACTTATATCATTTCAAATAAAAATATGTATTTCAAATTATTATAAAATATAATTTCGGATATTTCGACATTATCTACCCGCATCTTACTATACTACTACTACTATTAATGTCGAAATATCGAGCTCCAACAAATAAAAATAAAAAACATGGTAAATATCCCGTTTTAAATACTGTTAGTAATAAAAATAACCATGTTAATTTAAAATCTTATATAATTATTATATTTGAGATGAATAATGAAGTCGGTTAAAAACAAACTGATTTTCTTTCAACGGTTCTTCCATCAAAGGTCGAAGTACGTCGTCGTCGAAACGTACTTCTTTTTTTAGTTTTTTTACAATCAATCGAATTTCAAAATTTTATATTTATTAAAGATTTTGCCTTTGACATAATAAATTGTAATATTAGAAATGTGGTGGTTGGCTTCAGGCCCGTCCATCAAGGGTGCAAGGTAAATGTACTAATGATCAACTCTTGGAGCACCAGTGAGGCGGCACAGTTCTCTTAAAAAAACTTTATTGTGGGATGGGAACCCGCTAGAACGCTGCTTGCACCCGTGCGCTTATTGTGCTTAAGACGGAGCTAAAAGACGAACCATCAAATTGTTACCAAACGAATTGCAAAAAGAATATTTACATAGTTCCTATAAAGATTGAAGTAAGATCGTAATTAATTTTAATATGTAATATGTACGTATATATTAAGCGAGCAACTCAAGCGCAATCTCGATTTTGCAGTCCGCCGAGTTTACGTTCAAAGTTAATTTGTTATATCGTTTTTACGAGTTTAAGCACTGATGCTGGAGTACATTTTACAATATTATAAACGAAATTTATTCTTATTCGTTTACCCGACTACACACGCTCGTGATTTCTCTGCGGGCCAATTAGAACGTTAGACCATTGGCGTATTTTTATTTTTAGTTTAATTTATTTAATCAGTGATGGAAATAGTAGGTTCAAATTCTGTATTAGTCCAAATAGTTATTGGATTTTCCAATCAATAAATTCTCAGTTGTATTTTAAACGAGAGCAGTGTTAAGACTCGCGTACCGTGAAGGTACGTAATTATACGTCTTGCACCAGATTTCGTACAGTTCCCATTCAATCCCAGAGTATAAGAGTGAGCGTTTCGAAAGTATTTGCGCAGACACATGTGTATTATAATAACACATCTCGCGCAATTTGCCTAGAATCTATTCCAATCTTAAGAGGAAAAAATCCAAATAAATATTTGACAGCAAATTGACGCGATATCATTAGTCGAGAGCTTGATAAATGTTCACTATGAATTTGTGAAAAATGGCGTTTTGAACGTCGACGAAACTGTTATCGGAATTTTGGAAGTAAGTGTAATAGTGTCGTATAATAAAAAAAGATATATTAATCATAAACTCTAAGTAGATCACAATATAGCTGAGTTATTAGTAAATCGCATGAAATACCTAAATCTAAGGTTTGTTTATCTTTTCTACTTCCATTTAATAAATACACCAGTACACAGAATATTTATTTATTACTTATTTGTTTTATTTTATAATTATTATAGAGCTGAAGTTAAATATACAATTCACAAAAATCTCCTATTCTCATTCCATGCGCGACTCTCTTTTATTTTTTTAATAATCCTTTTGCGCGGGAAATATCTTGTATTACATTTTAAAGCTATACGAATGACGTTCTGAAATCGATTACACTTTTATTAAATCGGATACAATAACAAAATATGAGTTTTTTAAATATATAATTATAATATAAATGTAACTACATAAATAAGTATTTCTAACACATTGGAACAGGCTCTACTAGGAATAATCACTTTTGATTGGATAATGACCACTGTGGATATAATTAGTCAGGAGGACAATATAATTTATATCAATGGCCATTAATAAATAAAAGTAAAACAAGATTATATAGATGACAAAAAGCGTGAAGCTAGTACTTCAGTACTTCAGTACTTTCAGGCAGGATATATTATATAATCTTCTCGGTAGAATCTACATTCCGAACCGGTGGTAGCTTCACTTAATATAGAAAAATGACGATTCAAAATTGCTTGTAAAGTTCTGCTTGAATAAAGTATGTTTTTTCTATCTGTATAGTATATCTGAAATACAAAATTCTAATATCAGAATGTATTTTGCGTTTATTTTTTTTTAAAATATACTTATTTAAAAGCATACAACAATAAAGTTACACAAATAGTATTTTAAAGATTAAACTATCTTATCCATATCATAAACATTTATCAATATAATGTAACGTACTTATTTGAAGTACTTAACAATTTTTACGATAATAATAAGATGTTCATAATAAAAAATTATCCCGGCTTTTTACGTTTGAAAACTATCACAGCCATTTTTTTATGAATTATTGCAAAGTCAAAGGTTGATAATATATCTTTTTTTTTTTGTAGATAATGTTAATAGTCTTCCTTTTGAGATTTTTTATTGCAGTTTTATAATTGTTAGAAAGCATGACATTGTATCGAATAAATTTATAATGTACAATTGTAGAGTATGGCCCATTTTATAAGACTACATATTCATATTATGTGTATATATATACTGATAGCTGGGATCAAAGCATACGTAGCTACAGTGTTACATTTGTACCGAGTCTCCCCTATCAAGTCTAAAAATATACACGTACGCGTATATAGTTACCATTTCGTTGTATTATGTACGTTATAAGTATTATATAAGTTAGCATGATTTTCTTGAAACACGAATTAGTTTTACTTTTTAAATGACCATGAGCAGCAGATCTGAGGCTAATTATTTTGAAATATTAAAAAACAAACAAGAAAATATAATTGGCGGTTATTAGATGTCAGGTTATTACATAATAACTAGATGGCTCTTTACCAATCAGGTATAGTCATATTATTCTAATCTTGCTTTTAATTTTAAAATAAGCGAACCTTGACATTGAATTTTTTATTTTCAAATTTCAAAGCAATTTATTATTCATGGATACACCGTCTCTGGCGGACATTTTACGAACTCTCGTTTCACATCTTAATCTCGAACGTTAATCACTGAGTACAGTATTTATTAAAAAAAAATGGATTCAAATGTAATTAAATTATCAGAATAGAGCTACTGTATGAGGCATGCTTATAGTAACGCACTGCTGACGTCTGTTTGGTTTTGTAGGATTGTGGGTAGAAAGTGACCCTGTGCTTGTAGCAGTAATATTTTTTATGCAGTTGGATTATCTACATTGTAGTCACACGGTAGAGGTTCTTACATTAAACCTACAATTGTAACGACTAATTAGCTTGAAAATATATTTTTTAAGAGGTAGGGCCATGCTGCATGCTTTCGGGTTATCGGGTTACAGCCAATTAGGCCGTCCGCGCGGTAAAGTAGGTACCACTCTCTCATTAAATAATCGGCGTTAAGTGGTAGCTAAGCTGTCGTGTCGAGTCGTTGTTCAAGTCTCGAACTGGAGCCGGCTAAACCTAGTCCAATTCAACACCAAAACTCTAGTTTGCGCGTTAACCGCCAAAAAATCACCATTTGTCGTATGTATACGTTTTTAGAATATTCCTATTGCTGCCACAGCTAATATCGGAATACTTGGCGTTGACGTTTCGAACCTTGTTCAGTTCCGCAGTCAATTGGAAGGTAAACCCAAATCCCACCCACAAAACCACCAGGTCCGGCCGTAGAGCTCAGTTACATACAGACGTAGAGTACTTTCAGAAGAATAATAAGTATATATAAAGATATACGTAAAATTGATATTTCATGACACATTATAGAAACTTTCAGAAATTTCTCAGGCCTTGCAAATACAATTATATTATTTAAATAAAGGCTAAATACCTAATACTATCTATATGTATAATTCTTAGATTAATATTTATATATTTAATGGTGTCAAACGAGCCAACTTTGTTATCTTTGTGTGCGTCTACTTTACTATTGTACGTGTACTTAGTGGCTAACTATTGGCCATTATTTTTTTCGACACGTTGACAGTCTATCTAGACATGTAAATCAAATCAAAGGCATATAGTAAAGTTGTAAATATATAAGTATAAGCTAGTAACATATACTTAAAACCTGTTTCAGTTCCATACCTGACATGTGACTAGTTTTTATAAAGCGACCTTTGAACGATTGACGTAACACTAACTCATTGAGTGAAGACAACTTACCCATATAATTAAGCAACCTTTTAGGTATTATACGTTGGTACGTTGATTTATCTCTCTCTCTCTCTCTCTGACTACAATGTTTTGAGATTCGAAAAAAGAAGACAAAATATTGTTTTACTAATCACCCCTTAAACAACGTGTATAAGGAAATCCGTAAGAGTTTAATAGATTACCATGGACAATGAATATACTAACAGACTTTTTTTTTTAAATATGTCTATTCAAAATTTCTAATAGATATGTTTTCCTAGTAGACATTAAAGAACGACTTCCCTTTAAAAGTGGAAAGGTTCCTCTCCAGGTGGAAGTATATCTAATGCTAAACATTAGCATTTTCATTTTTTTTGTGAGGTGGCAAACGAGCAGGAGGCTCACCTGATGGAAAGTGACTACCAGCCCCCATGGACATCCGTAACACCAGAAGGCTTGCATGTGCG
The DNA here is from genome assembly GCF_905147765.1 of Vanessa atalanta. Taxonomy (NCBI): domain Eukaryota; kingdom Metazoa; phylum Arthropoda; class Insecta; order Lepidoptera; family Nymphalidae; genus Vanessa; species Vanessa atalanta. The sequence goes on along the minus strand of NC_061886.1, from coordinate 10,131,212 downwards.
TTTTTCCCAAGTCGTATGATCGGTTCGGAAAAACCGCCGAGAAAGCTGGTTGCCTTAAAAAAATTTAAATATAGTTATGTATTTAGGTAAGACTGAATGTTAAACGCAAAGCTGAATAATTTACGCATCTTACTTTGTATTGTATTACAGCTCCCACGAAATAGCTGGTAAAATTACCTCTGTTTTTTTGGAAACGGCATAGAAAGAGCTAATTAGATTTATATATAATATTTGTATCATTGTAATAACCAAAGAATTTCTTTTGTTTTGTTAGGAATATGTCCAATAATTGAATCAACAATTGTCTATGGAAACCTTGTTTTTACGATAACAGTTATATCAGTCTGCTCGCTGTATAGGTCGAGAATGATATGATTATATAACACCTAATATTTATCTTCACAGATGTTTCTCAGTTCACTGAATAAAGTTTTATCGAAATTATTTGCTGGATTGCTAAATTAATTAAAAAAAATATATTCTTCTGTTACCTGTTTAGATCTAGATGTAGACTGCTGATCAAGGTCCGAAATAAACTAAATCCTTACATTCTCTATCTCATTTTTGTATTTTTCTCATTTACCAGTACTATTTAAAACCTATTTTAGTCATTAATAGCGCTGATATAATTAATTAAATCAAAACAATTTTTTTCAAGTAAACTTCACAACGAAGCGTTTTTGATTCATTAATAGATTGATTCTACAATAAATAAGGGTTAATATAGCAAAAGTGATAATTTAACATATTTATGTTTCTGTATGCGGCATAAATTAACATAATCATATATTTTTCAACTGTCCTAAACTTCAATATTATTTATACGATTGCTTTTCCCTTTTAGTAAATATGAAAATACTCTAAAATTAGTTAACGAATTTTGGGAAGGAACACCTATTTCAAACTGTCTCTACATACATATATTATGTTACAATTATTAATTCATTTAATAATATTATATTTATATACTGATATTTTGCAATATATCTATTTAATCGGGAAATTTTAAAATGGATAAATTAAGACCAATCTGTCGAGATCATCAGTTGTGTACCGTAAGCAACAGACGATCCTCTAAGGAATAATTGCGACTGTCCATGGGCTAAGGTTATCAAAATTATCGTGTAACCTATTTAGCGGCCAGCCTTCCTGTTATTAATAAATAAAATGCTTTCTTATTTGGTGAAGTGTACTTTGTATTTTCATACTATAAAAGTATACCTTAATAATTAATTGCATTATAAAATTGATATTATATTAGACTATATAAGATGCCTACAACATCCCACATGCGAAGACAGAAGAATACATACGTTTCTTCACTGTAAGTTATTCGTGTAAGGGTAATTAAATAATGCACGCAGTATGAAAATGATTTCACTTTATTGCTCCACAAGGTACTCATAAGCTTTTCAAGTAAAACACACTTCGAAACCACAACGTTACGATAATGTGTGTGCATAACAGAACTTTAATTATATATAATTTCTTAACCTTCTAATTATCAGGTACAATACATTATACAATCTGTAGTTTTACTGATAAAAACGATGAAAGTAAATCCAAAAAACATAACCGGGAATGTTTCATTGGATTAAAATAATGTAGCAAAGTTATTCTGATATAAACACACACAGTTCATAAACAAGTTTCATTCTTAAACCATCAAACAACACAGTCGCAAATTAAGACAATAACAAACAGTACATAGAAATTGTTAGACAACGCCATCTGTTGATCGAGTCTGATAACTGATTTAATACTTTTTTTAATAGCGAAAGAAGTTATACAATTAAGAATTTAAATGATTTTCTTTTTGGTGTCCGCTAGATAAATCAGACTTGTATTAGGCAAGAAATTTTATAACCATCGAAAAAATATAATTTGAAAAGGTTTAAATACTTTAATAAATATAAGTCTAATCGTTACATTGGCAAGAGAATTACGTCGTTGATAACTGACAGATTTTTAAAACCAGGTCGCCTGAGTCGATAAGGACTTTTATTTGTGTCTTTTTTAATTGAATACACGCAAAAACGTTTCTTGTTATGACCAACGTGTAGCTCACGAGGTCATAAGCGTGTGAACATAATATCGTGTATTGAAATTATGAATTTTAAACAATTATCTACCAAAATAAATCTTAAAATGTTGCGATTAAGCGCCCCTTTGAAACGTTCCAACGAATTACATATATAAATACATTATAGTTATAAGTTTTATTGCTGATTCTTTTTAAAGATCGTTTTATTTTGAATAAAAAAAAATCCATATTGCAACATTTTTTTCATCTAATTCGAGGACAAACGGGCGACAGCCCGAAAACTATTCTTACGATAAATACAATAAATATCTAAGTTATATTAGGATAAACCGAACACGTTCGAAATAAAGAGAAAAAATACTTATAACGACATTAAATGTTTTTATTGTATTTATTAACAGTGATAATTTCAAAGTTTTTTATAAGTCACGATGTCACTAGTTTGACTTAATTCATTAACAGATGGCGTTATTAGCTAACATGACTAAGCATGGTTTTAATTTAAAAAATCATGATCACTTATTTTTTTTACAAATTGCCATTTACTTACGTTCTCAATTATTAATACATTGATTGGCACAAGACTCGACGACATTCAGTTAAAATAAAAAAAAAAAAAAAGAATGACAGATAATAGTAAAAATAAAACTTTATAGCTAAAAAAGGTGTAACATTGTTTATTTATTTAAATAGAAAAATATTTGATCTATTTGTACTCTTGAATTTTATTTTATTTACATTTACATTTAATGTTACATAGAGCTTTTAATGAGTTATATTAATAAATTGCAATAGTTTTGCCGAAAGTATTTTTCTGTTACTTTTATAGAATAACCACATTTACTTAAACATTCTCATACAATGGCAATAAGTAAAAAATACTTGATGATCAAGGAATATAAAATTAAGATCTGCTGGTAATGTTACAGAATAGATGAAAATAATAATTTGGTAATATAATAAAATAAACTACTCTGTTGCGACTGTTTCTTTACCGAAGACGTACCATTGGTTTATATCATTCACACATTTGAGATCACAGGAGTATATTATACCCTGGCAAATCGCGCCAAACCCTGTCCAGGAAATCTTTTATCGTTTATATATTATAAAAGACAAATACAGCTGTACAAAGTAGGTCTTGATTTTATACTAATTATTAACAGGAGATGTTTACAATGATAACTATCCGACGGATAGCGTTAGTTTTATATGAAGTATTTTAGAACTTATTAATTTGACTGTCAATGATTAAAATTTTACTGGATAAAAGATTTCCTCGAGGGATTCCTAGCGCTTACTCTAGTATTAGGGTTATAACAGCCTTACAATCATTCACAATGTCATACAATATTAAGACGTAAGTATTATTTACATACAAACTCTCACTGCCTTCATATTAAAATTATACGATTCATCTAAAACTTTAAAATAAATATTACAACCTATGGAGTCTTTACAAAACAATAATTGTCACAATTTTTTATTTGGCCGTATGATTTTTTATTTATTTATTTATTTTTTTTAAATTTTAATTCGAAATTATTTTACAAAGACCACAAATGGCATATAGTTAGCACCATTCATATTTTCTAAGACAAGACAGTGAGAGGTATTGAAACTTTTCCATCGACAAAAATATACAACCTACGTAAGGATTAAAGCGTTAATTTTATAATATTGCAAATAAACTAAATTTTCAACTTTAAGGAGACATTTGTAAACTACTGTCGGATAAGAACATGATATTGGTGGCAGACCAGCTTTGCTTTGCCCCACTAAGTGGGGGTTTTGAAAAGGAACACCAATATGTGCCGAGTCTCAAGTAGCTTTAGCCAGATTATGCTTTTTTTGTACGATTTTTTTCTTCTTCATCGTTAAACAAATATTAGGGTTTTAATTACTTGCAATTAAATTAATACTTTAAAAAAGATTAATTACAATGTTTTTCAAAAACCGCCGTGGAAATGGCTAAGCCATAGTATATAATTTGCAAACAAAAGTATACATTTATAATCATTCCATTTAAATAAAAGTTAAAACTACATTTTAATAAACAGAAACGTAATTTTTGCCAATAAATAGTAAAATTATATTATATGTACAATTAATTACTACGTTAGCCAAGCCAAAATTATTTTAGCACCAAAATACGTGATCAACAACTGTACTGACAGAAAAGTTTCATGATTCAAACCTTATTTTACACATACCGACATACAGTTCGTTTCTAATTAAATCTATCGTTTAAAATAAGTTATTATTACACTCGCCTGTAATAGGTGTCAACCTATTTGAAAAACATATTAAAACAGTAAAATGGTAATTTTATTTTCGAAAAGTCCCTGACTAGAGATACGGTCTTATCTAGAACTGAATACCATATAACAACTATCTACAAAGTAACAGCACTCTGAAAGAAATAATATATATATTAAAAAAAAAAAAAACATTGTGTCTACACACGTTTGAGCTTTGCCAAAATATTAAAAAGTCACTTCCGAAAAGTGAAATCTTATTTCACATTTTTAAATCTAAATCCGGTACAAACTGCCGGTAACCAAATTGGCGCCAAACCGCCATTACAGAACATTACAAATCGAAAATTTGATTCGATAATTTTCACAGATATTCCATTATTCGAAATCGTTTCAATATTTTTCACGTTCACAATTTAACTGATTAAGAATAAAGGGAATATTAAAAAAAAATTATAGAGTAAATATATATATATCACCACAATAATTACATGTGTGTAAGGCTTCTATAAACTGCTAAGAAAATCACAAGTTGCATACAGCAACGACAAAAAAATTTACGTTTTACGTACAAAATGGTATGCTCAGTCGCAGAAAAATAAAAAAAAATGCACACTTACTGGCGAAGGCTATGAAATCTATAATTTTATACACAGGTATATCTGGTTAAAAAACGTCAAAGTAATGTAGAAAATGCTAATAAAATCGTCATCTTTACTGACGTACAAATATTTTAAATTGTGATGACAAGAACAAGACTATGATCTAACTTTATTATGCCGTAATTCGTACAATCTATTTCTTCGCAAAAAATATATAGGTATAAATTCTAAATAGACAGAAATATCATTACCTAGAATAATCAGGCAGTGACAATTCACACTGTTTCATTTTCAAATTATTGCTCCAAAGTACATACTCAAAATTATTAAATGAAAATTTGCTTACAATTTCCTTATCAGCCAAATTTTTTTTATATACAATGAGGTAGAACGTGGGCTATAACCCTTATATTATGACAGATTTTAGAATAAACGTATTCTAAGCGATTTTATACTAGTTTTCTTGTATAGGATTACATAAATTTTAGGCCGATCTGCATTTATCGACTTGAATTTTGATAATTTCTAATTATAACGCTGCAAGAATAGCTTAATAATATAACAATCATATCGTACTAGCGTTTGTTACATAACAATGTCAATCCAAATAATATGTTTAACAAAAGTCACTTGCCACGAATGGTTTCATAATAATTATAATTAATTAATTTTTTTTTACCGACCTCCAGAGGTATTTTGTCATAATGTGTGTGTGAATGCAATAGGTATGTAAATTGCAAGAGTTCTATTATAAACTGTTATTTGGTATAGCTGAGGTTTTTTTATACAGAGTTATTTGTCGAATTAATTGGGTTTGTAACATTCTAAATCTAAAACGTTGTAAGGTCTACGGTCGAAATGATAACAAGGAATAAAAGAGGTTTAATATATTATACTGCAGATATCGTAAATCTTAAAAATAACCCTGTATAAATTATGCTTATGGTTGTAGGCTATAAAACTATTATTTATTATATTATTATGTGAGTATTACATTATATTGAAAAGCACAGATGAGGTTATACGAAAGGTAACAGCAGTACCTTCAGAATGGCACACATTGAAAGAGTCTACAAGAAAAAACTGTAAATTATGTAAAAAAAAAAAACTATTATTTAACAATCTGTACTTCATGTGAATATGTACATGCTTATCAAGCAGCTATTTTCTTTATAATCTATACATTATCAGTGATGTTTTCATATCCATCACTTGAAATAGTGAATTTGTAAACATCGCAACGAGTCGGTCACAGATCATCTTTACATCAATGATTGAAAAAGTTTAAAACGTAGGCTTATTATCACGCGCGACGGCACGTTACAGAACGATAACAAATGTCTAATCGTTCACAGTTTTGTACTAAGGAGACGCATTGTCTTAACGTTCATCACTCTCACTTGAAGCGAAGCCTCACGATCACTCGCGTTGGTCAACACGGCGGATGCTCGGCTTCCTCCGTTGGCGAGGAATTGGGCTCTGGTGTTTCTTCTCTTTTCTCTTCAACGGCTTGCTCTCGTCGCTCTAATTCTCTCTCTCTTTCTTCGAGTCTTGCTTCACGACGAGCTAATTCCGCTTCTCTTTCATCAAGCTGTCGTTCTCTTTCAGACAGCCTCGCCTCTGCGTCTAACAACCTGGCGGTCAGTTCAGGATCTGACGGTGGAGGGGACGTAGATGACGTCACATCGTCCACGGGAGGTGTAAGGGGTTTTAAAGCTACATTCGGTTGGAAGTCCTGTTCGAACCTTGTGCAGTCAGCAACACGGACAACTCTCTCTGGATGCTGAAGTTCTGGTTCCCTCTTCCCCCACGGCCTAAAGGCAGGTACTGTCCTGTACCGTAAATGTGCATACGGATCTAAGTAAATCGCATAGCTGTAGTCTTCGCCCCTTGCTTTTTTCGGGGGGGATTCCGCAGGTTCTGGCTTGCAGACTACCGTTTCCACTACCTGAAATTGAGAATAATCTTATTAGTGACTTTATATTCAGTAATATATACTATTATTAAACTTAAATACATAAACAGATTTGGAATAACTTAAGATAACTAATAATTTCAGTAATTCTATTGACGGTGATATATGGACCTGCACAAATTTTGTAATGGATTTTATAAAATAACGGTCAGTTAATGTTTATTGACGTAGTCAGATAATTTAAAAAAAAAGTCTTAATGTAATAGTTCTAACGTTGTAGTATGGCTGGTATTTTGTATCGAAAAACTTGCTATCCAGAATTAAATGTTGCCAGCCTTCTTAACTCTACCTCAATCTTAACATATTTTTTATCTTGAAGTAATTAATTTATAGATAAAAAATAATTTGAAGAATATTGCTTTGTTTTTCCTTACTAATAATATAACATATATAGTTCGCATACAAAGACATTGTTATCAACTTTCTTTATCCGCTGACGTCAATTGGGCTACGTTTATTAGTAAACACAATACTTAAAATCGCCGCCCTTCTTTTGAGATAAGAAAAAAGCAACTCATTAGAGTGCCCTCGCAATTGTAAGATCACGATGAACACAGTTTAAACCGAGTAATGAAAGTTTTACGATGACGGTTATAATAGAAGAAAATTTTCCACTATCTCCGTCATCAGCTAAGCTTGTGACGCAATAAGTTTAAGAAGGAATAAGGTCACTTTCTAACTCGAGAATATACGAGAACCTTTCGTTCAACATTTTCAAAGCAGACTTAAAATCACACCCGTCTTACGTAATGCAGGTGAGGGGTCTGAGGTTGGGGAGGAGGGGTGCAGACGCGTCATTGTGAGCTTAACGGGAGGGTGAAGGGGGTTTACATGTAGGTCGCGGCCCGCAGACGACCCCCAGACGAGACCTCACCCTGCCCTGCAGTGACGCGCAAGCCCCAAACACTTCTTAAACAAGCCACGGTTTCTATTTTAGACAGCTCGAAAGTCGAAACTCGAAACCGCTCGATTGACGCTTAATTTCCTTTACATAAACAATAAACAAATTTTACAAATTGGTAACGGGATGTGTATTTCCTGTTTTGAACTATTATCATTCTCACGTTAAACACTTGTGAAATTTTATTTTAATTTTGAATTAACCTATTTAAATAAATACACAAAATTGTTTTAATAATCAACATTTATTTATTTATAAATATATTATTTTCGTGTCTGTGTTTATAAACATGATCTTAATTATATCTTTAAAATAATTAAAGAAACTGCTGCTAGTTTTCTTGCTAATGTTCGACGCGGTCACAATTTAAACATGATACATAAATAGATAATAAATTATGTAAAAAACTGAATATACTTTAAATAAAAAATATAAATTGAGAAATGCTGTTAAAAAATTCTAAATAACATATAATTCCGTGTAAATCGTTTTTTACCGCATATGTATGTGTAAATGAATAAATAATTTGAGCAAATTAACTTTATCTCTTAAATACCCAGATAAAAAAAATAGATAACACGTACGCTACGCCGTATGAAAGGATAAAACATGGCGAACTGGTGGTGAATATAAGATAGGTTTCAACATAGTTCCAACTATCGCTCCCTACATTGCGTTCGTTGTTTGAGGCAAGGGAGGAGGTCAATGGGGGTCAAAGAAGAGTGCGGGTACTCCCACACAGAGCGGCCTACTTACAAGCAATTTTGCAACTGTATTCAAGCACGTGCCTATGTTGTCGTCTTGTAAACAACCTAAGATGAAACAACCATGATACTCGTAAATTAAAATTCAAGTGAAGTGTAATGCTTACGTCATTTATTAATTGGGGATATGCAATGCATACTTTACTAATAAATTTATAGTACTACAGTAGGCAGAAATGTATTTTAAATTTAAACAATTTCAGCGTCTTATAAAATAAAAACAATACTTGTAGTATCTATCTACTTCGTAACCTCGTTTTTATCTTTCATTTTTATAACAACTTAAATATCAAATGTAGGTATATATGAAGTGGCATATTTGCGACTTAATATTTACCGTACAATGATAAAAATAGTTTTATCGTTGAATAGTACATCAATTATGATTGTCGTTATCAGTTAATTTGAATAATACTGTTCATACAACAAAGAAATGATACTTATCGTCTTTGCAAATTTATAAAAAATTTACATATCAATTCAAAATCAATAAATTATATTGATTATTTATTGATTGATTTAATATTCATGTAAGGTAAAAGGTGTATTTGGTACTTTCCGTATATTTATTTAGTGTATATTTTAATAACATACATAGTATCTATGTGTAGATTGTGGAGAATATAGATGGTAAAATTAACAAGAAGCCGACGTGGAATAGACGGAACATCTTGACGTCCATTACTGAAGAAACTGGCGACGGCTTATAAACATTTCCCAGGGCTTTCGTTTGGTTCCAAAATATCGAAACGATTTTCATAATGTTTTTTTTTTAAAGTGTCTTTGTTTCCAGTAGTACGGATGTGGACCTCATAAGTTAGTCTACCGCTAATATAGCAATAATTTGCATTGTTGCGTTGCGGTTCGAAGAGTAAGTGACTCGGTGTTATTACGTACAATAGAGACATAACATTTTAGATCCCATCGTTGACGATGAATATTTTTTTACAGTTTTAAGCGCGCCAGTGTCTATAGGCGAAGGTCACCAGAAACTGTCTGAACCTACTGCATTAGTGTAATAAAAAAAAATTAAAGCCGTAAGCAAAATGTCTATATACTAAGCTTACCAAAAAACATATTTATATTATATATAAAACTTTTGATTAAATAATAATTCGAAAGCATTTCAACAATTTACAATATTTTATTTAATACACAATTAATAAACACGCCATTTTGTTTAGCTAGCAACCCTACAGCAGCCATCAATGAACACGCGTTTGTTTTGACAGTGCACGAAATGGCGCGAATTCTTGCAGTGTTCTCTGCACATCGTCGGTTACTTAATTAAAACTTTGTTGATTTTATTCATTGTATTACGTAGCTAGACGTGGTTATAATCTATAGATAGATGTTGTTAATGAGACTTATCTCATTATAAATGACGACGCCATTACAATTTTATGACTTTCGTCTACCTCGTAATGCTGGTGTTACACGTGGTGCAGAATGTTTATTACAAAATAAGAAAATGGACTTTGTTAAAGAATTTAGTTACCGTTTTGCCATGGAAGTATATTAGTGATTAGAATTAAAAACACATTTTAAACGATTTATGAGTTTGGAAATTTATTTAGGTTAAGTGATGGCTTTCAAAATGTTGTTTTTAGAATGACGAAACTGTAAAACAACTGTGTTATATGTCTGTAAAACATGAGGAACATTCATCTCTCTTTTGCTAAGCATAAGCCGTTTTTTTTTCAAGAAAAAGTGACGTTGTAATTGTGTATCTTGTTATACGGAACACCCAGATCATCGAATTATCAATCGCACAAAAAATCTGAGACCTTGAAGGAAGAAATATCTATGATATCTACCTACGTAGCTATACACATATTGATCTACAAACATTTCATTGAATTATATATTGTATTGAAAAATTTCTATATATCGAATAGTCTACGTACAGTCTGAAAGCTGATAATGTGTCTGATAGTGATATGCCTTATCATTGTTTTGCAGACATTATCATTATTCACCTTCAATTGGCATTGATAAATAAATTTAGCTAAATATATTGTTTAATATTTAACTTCGTTTGCTTTGAATGTTCAGTTTCATTTAAAAGTATACCTTTCTCTATTAAATCTGCGCACAATAAATTAATAATATTAAAGAACAACCAATTAATAAGTTAAGGGTAATACGTGTATATCCTTTAATGATTAAGTTTATACATGATATGTAACTCTTTTTCAATGACAAAAATATTGTTGAATACCATTTTTAATTAAAACTTTAACTAATAGAATTAAGTAAATTATTATCAACGACTACTTTATATAAAACGAGGTTCCACGCCCAGACAGCGTTAGCTCCACTGCCGGGGTCGGCTCGATATAAATATCTATTACGCAAGCCGCCGACGCATCGCCCCCTTGAGGGGGCAGACGCCTCCCTCAAAGCACCCTGTAACGACCAAGGTCAACCACCAGAGAAAATATATAGATACGAAAATAAACCTTACAAAACTACTCCTAGATACTAATATCCTCTGAAAAGCAATGTCGCCAAATTTCATACAAAGCTGCGACCTATTTGTATAAGGCGGAGGACCAAATTCCTCTGTAAGGGCACAGGGTGTGCGCCGTAGTATTTTCTGTAGTATAACCCTGAAGCAATCAATGAATTTCAGCCTCGCTACATGAATTATGTATAGAGCCGCTCATTTAGTTGGCTAACTGTTTGAAAACAAAACCAGGCGTTTGGCAAGTCTACACGATATTCAGAATGCTGAAACATTCTTTAAGATTTTCACATATATACTAATACTATAAATGAGAAAGTAACCTGTCTGTTATAATTTCACGCTAAGTCACTGAAGCAAATGTAATGAAATTTGGTTTGAAGTAAGATTGAACCTTGAGGAAGGACATAGACAACTAACATGCGGACAAAGTCACGTATGATAACTATACTCACATATTTGTGCTCTTAAGTTCAATTTCAGAAATCATATAATTCCTATTTTAGAATTATGTAAATCTATTAAATTGAAATGGGACTAAATACATCATATCTGCAGCATGTCAAATTACCTTTTGCCTAAATTGACAACGCTGGACCCCTAGGCAGATAACTCCCAGGCAGGCCCTGAAGGCAATAGCGGAATGATGTAGACAACTTTAAGGCAGATAAGATGTTCGTAGCTATAGACCGCGTTAACAGGCTTTTACCCAGTCGTGGAGCAATATGGGCTAATAAGATTCGCGTACTAATTTAAAAGATCCCTACTTCTTTTAATCCAACATAATATATCTATATTTATATAATCTGTCGTTCGTTAATAAATGTAGATATATATATATATATATTAAATACCGATATATTTTTCAAATAAATCGAGCACCTTAATAATAAGTCATGGTGACATTACTGAAATGTGCCATAGATAATGGAGAATCAAGATACGCCTGTCGCTTAGTTATTTGTCTTTGCTCTGCTTCATTCATTGCCTCTTCATGGGAATCGATCTGCCGTGAACAAATTACCGTGAGACCACAATGAAAATAAAGTACTTTGCAATCTATAGGCCATAACGAACTCGTTATACTAACTATAGAACAAGAGCAATTAATTAACTTTCTATAGAAGCATTTCTCCCTTCCTCCGACATTAACATGAAGTATATCCTAAATAATGTTATAAAAGCAACTATCATCCAATCAGCATAAAATCTTGGCTACACATTGTCAGGGATACAGAATTGGTCATAGGATATCTAACGCCACAGGAGGAAACTACTATTAAAAAATATTTCTATGGCATATTTTGGATTTAAACAAAGGAACCGATGGACGTATGTGACCTTCAGATCAAGGTATTAAGTTCTTCGAAACGATCAGCGTGGGTATGAAGCAGGAGAGGCGACTGGAAGGGAAGATTACAATCATTAAACATGCCCATACAATTATATGCACATTATATATATTTTACATGGAAATTCTGCAATACCCTATACTCTGAGTGTAATTTTTCGAAGATCATTAAAAATATGAGTACGCTTTTGCGTCGTATGTAATTGTTTTTAAATATAGGCTGTATTTAATCTGTTCTCTGTGTAAGAGCTTGTTTTATTCAATATAAGCTCAATGGATCTGATACGCTCCAAGTTTGTGACAGAAATAGTTTGGACACTGTTGATAGATCACGACCACACGTAATCATTTGGATTGAAACCATCGCGAAACGTGTTTGAATATTTCTATGATATAAAATGGTCATAATCACATATAAGATTGATGCGATTTCTTGAAACACATTTAGGATAATTGTACCACGTTTCACGGTACGAGACCTTTTCTCTATAAGGGACTGATATTGACCACAAGTACATATTATTATATAGACTATAATCAGAAGGAAATAACAAGAGGATGCATTTTGATTGTTCGTTTCGCTCATACGCATAACTACAAGGCTGATTGACATGAAATAATTACAAATACCATTCATATTATTTGCTGTATATTGTATCTATATAACATCTAGTGTGTAATTTAATTAAGGATGACGTAACAAGCGGAACAACCCTGTGGTATGTGATCAGCATTACCCATAAACCCTGTCAAAGTAAAAATTGACAATCTATACCAACGAATAACTGAATAGTTTTTTTGTAATACCAAACTGAAAAAACTACTAAGCTAGTACAGTATACTAGCAAAGCCCCTTTTTAAGGAATTACCAATTTTCCTATTTACCAAATTAAGCTCCATGCTTGTGTTTGTGGGATGACAATAGCATCAGATCGGGAACAAATCGGCGTCTTTTACATCGCTCTTATCCGTTGCTTTATTGCGCTTTATCAAAAGTAGCAGCTCGTTTTGGAGTAGTCTTCGCAGTTTCATGAATTTCTCGTTCGTGTATAAACTATTTCGTATGCCGTCAATGCGCAACTACTATGATATTATTTCCCTTGTTACTTTAATTGGCTCACTGGCTATATATGTACATAGTAACCGAAACAAAGAAGGATGTATATCTTGTGAGTGGGTAGTTGCCAACGTACAAAAAGCCTATTAGCGGTAAAAATAGATATCTACTCGTACATTTATCATATTATTACAAGCATTTATTTGTTAATACTGGAATATTATGAGATTTGTAGAGCTGTCTAAGGTTTCAATACCGAACTGTGTAATCTTATATATTATTAGCGTTAGCCGATTTTTGTCCCAGTGATTATGGGACGATGGTTGCACATAAAAATTCGGTTATTGTCTCATTTTGAAGAGCTCCAGTCATGTACAGAAAAACAAAATTGATTCTTGATTGCAATTTAATAAATTGTTATGATTTAATAAAGAATTATTTTTTTAAGAGCGGAAATAAGTTACTGGCCACGTATAGACCGGCGCTATGTCTGTATAAAAAAATTACAAATGTAAATCGTCCGAACAGACGTCGTCAGTTCAAAATGAAATTAAATAAAACAAACCTGTCATAGGTTTCGAAGTTTGTAAAAATCTGTTGAATAAACGAGACGAGACGAGAGGTCACGGGCGACCCACTAGTGTTATATAAAAATCATGATTTTTTTTTTTAAATCAAGTCAAAAGTTTTGAGCAATGTGGGTTCCATGTCAATAGTTTTAATGTTTTTAATGCACAAAGGATTTCAAATAACGTGTGATAGAGTTGGCCTTAACACGTATTACGCTTATCGCTCCGTAAATCTTTCTATACAAGTTCATCTAACTATATCAATTACATTCAAAATAGTGCCTACAAACAGCCTTACATATAAGTTTTGTTTAGTTGAGCATTGATTTGTCTCTTTCTGCCATCATTGATTTCACATTTGAAAGAAGAAGACACAGTATTGTCAAAATTGTGTAAAGCACAATCTATAAAAAAAAAAAAGACTATAATTTCATGCACGTGCCAAAAATGAAACTCCGTTTTTTGGTGAACTCGAAACGTATTCGAAATTTAAAGAAATACTATTTTTTTTTGAGTCAAATGAGGTTTTACTTAAATATTGTCTGTTATGGAAAATATATGATTTGAGTAAGGGAATGGTAGATTAGGTTTGTTTTAAATTATTTCGTGTAAATAATAAGTATCCAAAATGTATTTTATTTTTATTGTTTTCGCTTTTATTAAAAGGGTCATTTTACTTCCCACACTATCGAGCTATGCATTGTGGAACTTGATGATCCATATAGGATAGACACGTCACACGTAACACCAAACACTCCTTAGTACTTCCTACACACGTGTAACAACTCTATTGAGGATACGGTCAGCATGTTAAGTGAAAATAGTTTAGAAATAAATTATATAATATGATAATTAGCTAAATGGCGTACCAAACGTGGTACCATCAATATTTTTTTATATTTTTAACGTTTTAATTTCCATAGATAATTACTATGTTTGTCAGCTATTAGGCATAAAAACCTTCCTTGGGAAATTGAAGATTGCTTCGTAGCAAATTTCATCAAATTCGCTGTAGTGGTTTTGGCATAAAACAGACAGACAAATAGTCAGTTACTTTTATATTTATAATATTAGTATAGATTAAAAACTTTGTCAATGCCTGTAATATTCGCAATTAAAAAAGATTGAAGCCCCCCCCCCCCCCCCTCTTATATCGTTAACGTATTAAAAAGTAAAATAAAACCTGAACTTTATGGTTTTATAATCTCGGAAAGGTTTTATTTTAAATACGCTGTTAAAATGTCAAAGTTCACGAGTCACGTAAACAATAAAAATAAAACATTGTACTTATTACAAATGCACTGATTTAGTATCACGCAATGCAATATTTTTTCATGATTTATAATTTTAAGTTACCACTGCATTTAAGAAGTTACGTCTCTCTCCACTGACACATTTACAGTTTAAGCTTACACTATTCTGAAGTCATAATAGCGGTCAATGGATCGCATCCCCTAAGATGCGTCTAATATTTACTGATTTTTACGTCGATTCTATACCAATTTTACAAAATATTTGTCACAGAAAAAAAAAATTAAAAGTTTCCTTATCGTATTTCATACTTTATTTTCTTACCGTACAAAATACATCATGTTACAAATGTTGCATACGAGACGCTGTAGAATGCTAATAGTAATGTTTTGACGGTACCACGGAGTCGGAGATCACGTAGGTGAATCGACCACATTATTTTTTATTGCCCTGTTTACATTAGTCATAACAGAAACGGACCGTGGTATGAAATATTTATAACGTATACTAGCCGTGTTGTACTGGATGGACTGCATCTTCGTTCAATTTATTTTTGTCGTAATTTTTATAAATATATTCCCAGCAAAGTCCTTCTCTATGTTGAATATAATTACGATCAGTTCAATTGTAATGAGTTAGGAAAGAGATAAATGATAAAGAAGCCAGAAGTAAGATACTGAACTCGTCCTAAACGACTGGTGAATCAGTGGTATGTTTTATATTGGGTCAGGTAGGTGGAATTCCGATCGGGTTCCAGATTTTTTAATACAAAATAAATAAAATTACATTTTACCCATAGGAAGTCGTGACGGACAGCCAGTACACTATATATAATAGATATAAATTAGATCGGCTCGTTTACACAGGATGCCAGAAGAGATTAGTTTATAATATATGCTACCTCGTCTGTCTACACCACCCACTTTTCACGCGTGAAATCAAATTCTAACCTAAATCAAAATAAGTATATGAGAGCAGCCGAATAGGACAATTGATTTTTAGTCCAGGTGTGATTAACGTTTATTCCACAGATATGAAATATATATTAATAATAAAGCTGAAGAGTTTATTAGTTTAAACGCTAATTGAAGGTTACCATTCGATTTGTGTAAAAGAAAATGTTTTAGGTAGTATTTACTGAGGAAGATTATTCACTCTCAATGGTATTCTGAAATTTAAAAAAATCTCCACATTTTTCATTCATTTATTTTTTCTTTCCGTAAGAACCTTTTTCATTATTATTTTTTTACACTTTAAATGAGGTTACAGAAATCGGTGTAGCCGTTTTTAAGTTTTGGTTCGACCAAGGGAAATAGGGATTCAATTATATATAGATAAGAGTCAGTTAATATATTATTATTCGAATAATTCACAGAATCGTGATCCATAGGGAAAGAATGACATAAATTAGTGGACACCAGTAGAATATATTTCATTTTTCAATTTCCGTTTAATAATTGGTATTTAGATCTTGGTTGGCTGCCAATGGTCATCAAACAGGGAATTGTTTGATCTTAGTTTATTTGTCACAGTCGATAAGTTACGGACGGTCTTAATTCAAACAATATCTTCTGCGAACTTTAAACGGTTCCGCTATTTAAATTCTTTGTAGCCGAAAGAAAAATAACTCTTTCGAAAATATTTTGATTCAAATATTTGCTCTTGATTTATTTCACTTTTTTTTTTAATATTTTCATCGAGAAGAGAACTTAAGTTTAATATTTTGGTATTAGTTATTGCTTTATTTATTTGACAAAATAATATACAATATATATTTGTTTCAAACCAAAGATCACAGCTGTTATTCAATTGTCATCATTGCGCGTATTGTCGAAATTTTTAGTGACTACGACTAACTCAAGTTCCCCAAGAAACGAATAAGGAACATATGAATCAAATGATTCGTCGATTGTTATCAAAATTTCGTAAAAAATTTCCTTAAGAACTTTATTTTTAGACAAGTTCCAAGTTTTTAGGAACAAAGACGCTTTCTATCAGCTCATTACATTTGAATTGCGTCTTGGAATTATCAAAAAAAAACTCAGAGCAATTTAAACAGATTCGATTAAAAATAAGAAAAAAATCTGACGAAAATACCTCTAATGTCTTTACTTGAAATTTATTCGTTGGAATTTATGAAAAATCATCATCAATTTACAATGTTAGTGAAATATATCAATACAGTTCGTTGCCAAAACATGTATTTATGAGTAACGATCGTTACATGTGACTTTTACGAGATGATTGGCCAAGAATTTAGCACTTGGCCGTAAATATCAGCTGAGTGATACTTTAGTTTTATACGATATCAAATAGTATAATTTAGTATTTTAAATGGTGGTAAAATCACTTGTTACTATGTTATTGGCTTGCAATGTTGTATCGAGTGGAAGTTCTTTACTCAAAATCACGACGTGACTGCAATTTGAGTTCAAGAATTTTTTAGCGTAACGTATGTGTTACGGACACCTCTGAAGACATGATTGACTATCAACTTATTTTAGTTAAAAATCCTTGAACCAAAAAATTAAGAACTTTTCTTCAGAATCTTGGTAATTCATGAATACGGCTTCAATTATAAATGTCGTTTGGGGGTTTATTTTACCAAATTAACGATAACAGAAAGAGATAATGAGTTTGTAACTAAACATTCGCTAAAAATCTCTTATCAGCAAGTTTTTGGTTGTTTACATTGAAGTTTGTAGGTGGGACGGGCCAATGGGCCACCTAATGGTTAATAGTAGTTAGTAGTGATCAGTAACTATAGTTAGTGATCAGCACTCAAAGATATTGTTGCTGTAAGAAATATTAAACACCTCTTAAAAACCTTGGAACTTAAATTTATGTCCCTTGTGCCTGGAGTTACATCAGCTCATTCTTTAAGTTTACTGTTTTGCAGTAGAATATCTGATGAGTTGGTGGTACTAACCCAGATGGGTTTACACAAAGCCCTACAAAGAAGAATCCTATAGATCTTTTTAAAAAGAAACTGTTTAGTCCATATTTTAACGTCATCAAATAAATGTGTAACATTAATCATGTGTAATTTTAAATGATATTTTCTTAAACAGTGATTCTAAACGTAGTGATCGCGAGCTATGTAGGAATTTGGCTTCGTATCACGAGGACAGTCACTCTGTTGACATTCTTTGCAGCTGATCTGTCACAATACGGAGAAAAACTAACGATTACAAGGAATTCATGACGAGATTGAGGAAAGATAACATTTCGACACTGCTAAAGAATAGACAATAATCTTTACTTTTTTTGTTGATTCATATTAAATATAAAAAAAAAGTTTTAATATGTTTTTTTCTTGAATCACAATTCCGAAGGTATAATAAGATTAGCAGTTTACATCATGATTATAATTTGACTTTTTTTTACTTAGTGTTTTGTTATTTAATTTTATTGTTATAATATTATTTTGCACATATTTAAAAAACCGATATATAAAAAGACTTAAGACTTACTTTTACGATTTTTATGCGGCGTATAAATATTAATGTACATAATTAGCGAAGAATTCTTGATACGTGTTTCATAAAAAAAATTCAAAGTGACAAGGCACTGTTGCCAACATTCCATTAAAGCGGCGAAAAACGTTCGTATAAAAAAAATCGAACATACGTCATCATCATAATTTTTTTACGATGGCGAATACTTCAAATATTATGGCACGTGCACAATGAATTCGACCTAATGAATAATTAAAATAAAAAAAAAACAATAAACTCTATCGACTGATCCTTAGACAATCTTGCTATTCTTCTGTTCTATTCATTATATTGTGTACCGGTTCTAAGCCTAGCTTGTATTCAACCTAACCTAAAAGGTCGTGTGGGCCAAATCTTGCTAGTTAAAATTGAACTTTGTACCTGGTCAATACAATCTTATTTTATTCGATTTAGTACATGGATTAAAGCTATTTTTTTTATAATCTGTCTCAAGGGAAAATATTCTTGTACTAAAAATATAAATAAATAATATTATTAAGCTTTGTGTTAACATATTTATGTTATTGGAACAGGAATATTAAAGGAGAGAATACATAGAATTATCTCAAGATTTGAAAATGAAATCATCAATACAAAAATAATAAACTATAGTAAAATTAATAATTGTGTTTCATTTTGAATGTTGAAAATTACGTTTACTATTGAAAATGTAGAGCTGAGTCTCCAAATAGAAATGGTATCCTTAATTACCGTAATTTAGCTACAAAAATTGTAAAGGATATCGAGAATCGTGTATCCCTTGAATCCGGGAAACGTGTGTTACATTATATATGAGCTAGCTCAGATAAACTTATGCCATTAGGTGTGGACAAACGGAAACAAAAGATTGTTGATTTCCTAAAGAATTACAAACGGAATTAGCGACTATTTCAGTGGAAACGCACCTCAATACGACGAGTATTCACGACGGAATATATATTGGCAGTGTTTTTGGCACTCGTTTGGCATGAAATGTAGAATGAGATGACACACTGAAAAAATATGAAAAAATATATGCAAACCGAAATAAAAAATGTATACTCGACTAATTTAAGGTTTTATATATTTCGCGCAGGTAAAGCCGCAGATTCAATTAGTTTTAATATATATATAAGCGATTTTTTATGAATTTTGAAATTCTTGGTCCCTAAAGACTAGTTTCTATTGGAAGCCCTTTGAGCCTTGAGGTTCAAGTGATTTCTCGTCTTTGCATGAGTTGACAAGATAAAAAAGATTGCCCCGTACATAACCATCACCGCGCGTTTTTGTTGAGTAAAATGTAAACATGTAAAAAATAAACGCCTTTTGTGTATAGTATTGCTTTCTTCGTTGAAATTAAAGCATTCGTCGATATGAAACTATATGTAATAATGGTGGTTTGATGTATATCCATCTAGGTGGATACTACACTAACCGGAATAACAATAAATTATTTTACAGCAATAATAGTATTGATTAGTTACAATTCTTGTAGTGAGTTAGCCCGTGTAACGATAACGTCTAAAACTACGTGGTTTGTGGTGAATTTAGCGTATATGCTGTATAATTCTATATTGAAGTATCAGCCTATCTATCCATTTACCAGTTAATTTCCTAAAGTGAAACTAAAAAATATCTTTCGAGAACGAATCAGTATATTAAGCATACATGAGTCGTTGATATTTTATTACTTCGAACTGTAATTTATCAGAATCATCGATCGATGTTCGTCGAATTGTATGGCAAATACATAACAGTCACGCTAACAACCGGACACGCGGTTAAGGAGATATCCTCTATAAAACAAATACGTTTAAAAATTGAGATTAAGATAATGTAAGTTTTGTGGGAAAGTAATGGGGTCAATGACCGACGATAAGAGGAAACTCGTAAAATCAATTTATTTTTTACTTTAAGCACGCTTGGTTTTCAAGCCTGTTTTATAAATTGAATTGTGAGTAAAATTTACGTATTTGTGTCTTCCATAATAGTTAAAACATTATTATATGTTGTCCTTATAAACTTTTCGTCAATGTCATTTAAAATATAAGTCAGTTTTATAATCAAATAAAACAAAATCTATTTGGCTGAATATGTTTTTTACACGATTAAATAACATAGAGAGTAAAAAAAAATCCATTAAAAAAATGTAACCATTAATCAATAGATTGAAAAACTTACAGCCAAATTTAATAGCAGTGGGAACGTGAATTTCTGCTCAGCAAAAGTGCTGTGAGGCTATAGCTTAGCCTCAATATACTAAACGCTGGTGTAGCTGGGGTATACACTTACAAATAGGTACTTAATACCGCTCACTACTGGGTCGTGCAAGTGCATTATATTTTTTGATAGACAATTATAATTTTATTAATTCTATACTAACATTCATAAAAAAATATTATTAAGAGATGTATTTTTGAAAATATTTTTTTAGTGATTTCAACTTTACCAGGTTGCTTGCGTTCTTTGCCATCGTTCCGTTCACGTGAAATTTTTCCGCGAAAAAGAAAATATTAAAATCAATTTAAATACACAATTAATTTAATGTACGATGACAATACTATAACTGTTTTGTACTTTTAACCGTCTACCAATAAATGAGGTTATGTGTGATATGTATTTTGAAATGAAATTACTGCATTCAATCCTTATTTTATATGTCGATATCACCTACTTTAGACAGTTATGTATACATACGATAAACCTAATTAAGTAATTTTTCGTTTTTTATTGCGATTCAGTTATATTATTTTAAAGTTGCAAGATAAAAACGGAACGTCTAAACAAACCTCTAAAAATTAATGAGTTGTTTTATAAATGACAATGCCGAATTCTGCTCCAACCCTTTCATTCGTCTACAAGTTCCACGACAAATGATTGATGAATGATAAAATGATAACAAATTAACATAAAAGTTACGCTCATATATCAGTATCACTCTAATACAAAATTTGTTTTTTTTTTTTTATCATTTCGTGTACTAAGTTTATTGGGCACTTTGTTTCTTTTTAAGAGTATAATATCAATTTCGATATAAAGAAAAAAAAAACATCAATGTCATAATTCAAACAAAAATATGAATACAAAAAGTCTCTCATGTTCACCGTCTAGACACGAAAGCTCACGTGTAACATTTTAAAACAACGTGTCGTTTACGTAACGTTATCCGATACGTAATTTAATATTTAATATAATTATCACAATCGGTGATAACAAACTGTGACTGAGTCGTGTGAAAATGTCAGCTGTCAATAGCGTTTTGTTTTTGCTACGATTAATAAGTATATTAAAATATGAAAATGAGAATAATTAAAAACTATATATTGAAATATGATGATCTCTGTGGTCGAGTAGTGTGTACACCGGTTTTCATGGGTACGCCACTCCGAGGCCCCGGGTTCGATTTCCGGCCGAGTCGATGTAGAAAAAGTTCATTAGTTTTCTATGTCATTATCTTGGGTTAAAGTTCATTGTCTTGGGTCTGGGTGTTTGTGGTACCGTCGTTACTTCTGATTTTCCATAACACAAGTGCTTTAGTTAGCTACTTACATTGGAATGAGAGTAATGTATGTGATGTTCAATATTTATTTAATAAGGTACCCACGTTGTAATTACAAAGTTATTGATTGTTTTACCGTAAATAATGAGATATCGGTAGATAATAAATATTTCTTTTTCTAAATTGATTGATCACGTCACTCTAGAGGTTAAATTATATCCAAACAATAGGGCTTTCGTTATTGGGTTACAGATCGGTTTAGATATAATCTAATGAAAAACCTCGAATATTTTCGCTAAACCAAATGAACCTGAACTACTTTTGATAGTTCACAATAAGAGTATTGATACACATATGTTAATTCTTACAACGCATAAATACAAAATTATATTATTATTTATTTATTCGCAATAAGGTATACATAATATTGTGATTTATTTAATAATAGTGTTTAAAATATAGAATACATACATGCTCTTATAAAATTGAATAATAATTAGTAAATGAGTATGAAGATAATTTTTCAACAATTAATTCGTGTTTAATTGACGCAATAAAGTTTGCAAGGCACTTTCTAAGCGATAGAATCGATTTTGACAAATAAGTACAAAGTGCTGCAGATTTTATAAAGATATTGTAAATAATCTGTGCCCTCTTGGCATAAATAAAAGCCAAAACTAAAAATATATATATATATATATATATATATATATATATATATATATATATATATATATATATATATATTGTACAGTGACAATTAGGTAAATCCCAGCTTTACAAAATACTATACATTATGCAGGTTTACAATAACTATACATATATAATATACTTATAAATCAACAACAAATAATGTTCTAGATTATATTTTTAAAACGCATTTAAATACAATGAACCCGCCTAGTGTTTGGTGAATAAAGGTTCGAGAAATTGACGAGTTTTTGCATATATTAAACCTACGACCTCGAATTCTTCGAAACGTTGATAAATACAGAGAATGCGATTAATTTTAACATTTGACCCAGTATTGCGTACAGTCATAACAAAAGATAAGCACACACACACGTTACTAAGATCATTGACGTCACGACCCAACAAAACTTGCATTAATATCATATTTATCTTGTTCCAAATCATTGAACCATAAAAAACTTATTTTAAACAATTTTAGTCTTTATCTTCAAGGCTTTAGATTTTATTTATATGTTTGCTTGTTATATATTCATGAGAAATTTGGTTTATTCAAAAACAGTTTTATCTGATTTCCTATAACAATATCCTACTGAAAATTTTTGTTTATGTAAGATCAATCAGAAACTGAATGTTCTGTTTCGGTATTGTCAGCTTAACGTATAGAACCGGAATACGGGAGTGGCGTTCGAAGCTAATTTGTAATAAAAGTGGAAGTATTTATTGTATCTTAAAACAAACAGAAACTCAAATAGTTTTTATTGTATCTAGTTTTATCATCTTGATCAAAGATTTTGCGTAATATGATTTAAAATCAACGTCGGCTTCAATACGTGTAACTGATGTGAAGAGAAGGTCATGATAACAACTGATAGCAGCCAAACAAAAGCATAGCGGTGTTAAAAATATTCAGCTATACACAATTAATCAGGTTATTAACTGTCATGTCGTTAGTCTCTGAATAATAAAATATAAAAATATTTCACTCTGTCGAAGAATATTGGTGCAAAATGTTTAGAAATATGTCTCCTAAATATACAAATATCTCCTTGACTATTAAGACAGTTTTAAAACCTCATACAACACGTTGCTTCTCTGTAAATTGATTGATGCGTGAAACTTAACAACAGCCGTAAATAGCATTTAAAAATGTAGCTCGCCAGGAACTCCGTCTGTGACCTTCTGATACACGTGTTCTGTTCGGCTGCTTAATGTTAAAATTGGAATAAAAAAAAATGATGATATAATTTAAAAAAAAATACAAATAAATTTAACTGCTATTGTTCCCGCTAAAGGTGCACGGCTTCATGCCTACCGAGGCATTTGAGATTTAAGATTTTGTTGTAAACACTACCAAGTTCCAAAGTCCGGATGTCTGACAATCACTAAACCAACGAGGTATCAAATTAAGTCTCAACCTACAATTTATCATTTGCACAAAATACTTACCTATTTATTTTGAAATAATGTAATCTAATGAACAAATCTTATGACCAGAGATTAAATATAATGATAGCTGTGCGTAATGCGTAACAGTATAACCTTATTACGAACAGATAACATATATTCGTAAACGCATCAATGTCACTCGCATACTTAACATAAGATAACGATCTTGTTTTTATTAAAGGAATTTCATTGAGAATTTCGCAGGGTTGCCAGTTTTGCATAATTATTGATGCGACTTCACATCAAAAACACAAAACCTTAAGTTGACAATGTATGTGTAGATGAGGCACATTTTTATACCAAATAAAATTAATAGACTAAGATATATTTTTTTTCAATTTAAAAAATTGACTTAGAAAACAATATGCAAATATTTAAAAAATATATATTTATGAAGATAAATGAGATGAAGTTAGTCTGTTCCAACATCACGTCTAAATCTGTCGACTGAATCGATTGTATCGATGTTATATGTATATTGTATCGACTTGCAGGGAACAGCTAGTTTACAATACATAAGAGAAATTTCTATGTATAGTCTTTAATTTCTCTGGTTGTTTACATTTTCTTTGGTCAGGTATTAAATTGTTTACAGTTTTAAGTTTCAATGTCGTTCGTGCATCACGCCTAAGTACATCTTAAAGAATAATTTTTCGTTTAATTATGCGAACACTTCATCGCTCATCGCTTAATAATTAGTCACGAGTCATTAAGCAAATCGTAAAGAGCATCGCGGCCATTTTAGACTGAAGATAATTCAGGTGGCAGTGTGACTCACGGCCGCGTGTGCCAATGAACATAACATCGAAAAAAAAACAGCGGATTCCCGCCAATTACGTATTTTTAATTATGCCATATAAAATCATTTTTTATAATAAGACAATAAAATAAATACCAGACGAAAACGTATTCTTTTTTAAATTAAATTCAAGCGAATACCTATTTATAAGTATTATTTTTAATGTAGTAGATGTTCATTGTTAAATGTTCATATGAAAATTTTACATTTAGGATTTATATTCCGGCCGTGTGTATTTTTACGTAAACTATATTATTTCAATAAAAAAAAAAAACTTTTAGTTATATTAAACGCTCTTTTAGGTAATGAAGTAGCGGTCTTTTAGATAAACATAGATTTCCATCATATGTTCCGAATAACAAAAAGTTTTTTAGGGATCTTTTGTTTTGTTTTAATTTCTATAAGACCTTTTTATTACGAGTTTAATTGATATCGATTAAAAGAATATAATCATCGGAATCGGTTTACAAGCGATATACATCACGGAACATACACAAAAAAAATCGCATTGATAACATACTTGTTATTGAAGTCGGTTAAAGATGTCAAATCTTTTAATACACGTGAGAAGTCAGCGCGAGACGTTAACTCATTATCATTTCATAATGTTTAACCAAGAGTCTCTATTGAGATCGTTATTTTTTTTAATATATTTACTTATCAAAAACAAAAAAAATGTTTATTAATCATCGATATAACTCATTTGTCTTAAGTCCGTCATTACGTCAGATTAATGAAATACGGATAAATAAAGCATAATGTAGCTTAATTTTATATATCTTGACATAATTATTCCAAAATATTTTATTCTTTAATAGCTGTGCTAAAGAAGCACAGATTTTTTACCAACATTGACGTCAATCAAAGTTTGACAGTTTAATTTTTATCTATAATTTAAAACGAGTTCTTCGGAAACGAATTTTTTTTAATCGGATACGTCGAAAATACCTCATATATTCCTTTTGAATTTTAACAAAATAAAATAAATTTGATTAAATTACTTTTATTACCTTAAGCACTATATATAATACATATTAATTGTCTATGTATTTTACAAGTTAACGATTTATATCTGTTAGTAAGTGGTTGGAATACCAGCAGGTGGTAATGCCATTCTTACGCGGAGAAGCGTAATAATAGTCGCAACGACTGCTGGAAAACCGCCAACCCAGGCTAGCGACCTTTACTAAGGCAGGGGACACCGAGAACAAGTGATCTATACCTAAAGTACAAATAAATACCTGAGTTATTCAAATGTTTTCATTGATTAAAATTCCAATATTAACTTTTTTTTTAAATCATGTTAGATATATACTTCTCAAATCCATCGCAGAACAGAATGTTTTTAGTACAAGATTATGGTATGAGTATATTTTATTCCAGTGCCAATAATATTATTATTCAAAATGTATGCATGGCAATATTTTCATTGAGCTAAATTTATTATTTAAAATGACGTTATCCTCAATAAGAGAAATCGGTAAAATTTGCATAAAACTTTATCCAAATACCTAAAATGTTTTTTTTTTACAAAAAATTGAGAAACATATACAATAATGGATTACTCATAAGCTTGTTGGACGGCATTTCATATTTCATTTAAACGGAGTACAAGAAACTTCAAACACGTCGCAGAAATAAACTTAGCTTGCAATTCGTAGTGCTCTTGCAGAAAATGTCAAATGGGATTAACGCAACGGGAATAGTCAGCAATAAGAGAACATCGGACTGCTACAGAATTAGATGTATGAGGGGTGGACGAACTGGACAAATCCGAACCAGCAGAACAAAGTGATAGCCATTGTAATGGCAAGAAGTCTCCATTTAATGATCTTGAAATGCAGCAACTTTAAAGTTTATATTACTAAAATATTACTTTATTAAAAATTACGAAAGATTCGTCTAAATGTGTACAGTGTACACAAGATTTTTCTAAAGTTTTGGAACGGTGACAAAAACAAGAGTTTTCCAGCGTTTTATATCTAATATTGTGTTAGTGTAATGTGAAAAGATCTCCAACTGGAAAGTAGTCGAATCTTAATCGAAGAAGTATCGTTGTCTTATTCAATTGAGTTGACTGAACTAGATTTGCACGTTGCTGAAAAAATAATCAATAATGCATTCAAGGTCGCAAAGGACATAAGCTAATAAAATCGACAGGCCAGCATGTTGGCCGCCTACTCATCAATAATTCTATCGCAAAACATTTATACTCGCGTTGTGATTGAGCGGCTATGTTACCGACCGGGTCCGCTAGATGGCGGTAATTAAATATTTCTCATTTCTGAATCGCACTGTTTATGTTTTACTCGATATCTAATATATTAAAGTTTCACCATTCGCCATTTGATTTAATCCCCTGATAATAAAACTTATCGCGTTTATCGTGTGTGTTTAATATAAAAGACGAGTGAGCCAGTGTAATTTCGGTCGGCGAAGGAGACCATTTACCATTTGCTAGTCAGCGTTCCCAAAAAAAGCCTGACCCAGAATTGATGCAGAGAGGCAAACACCAAAGGGATGAATTAATTAAACTTAACTTAAACTTTCTACCAATGGAAACGCAATGATAATATTAACAATAAAATGGCTGATACAATACATAATAGAATACTATCATTAAATATTCAGCTGATGATACACGTTATGCAAAGTTGAAAGTAACTAGCGGATTCAACTTTCCATACTCTTCTAGAAGGATTAATACGATTAATGTTAATAGTGGAACATAATTAGATACGTGTAGAGTTCTGCGATCAAATTTGATTTATTAAAAAAAAGACAAAAAAAAGATTTAAATTGCCATACACTACAGAACTAAACCAACGATGTTATATTTTACGTAAAATGCTTGGCAAAAGGAGTCAGCTGAGTGTACCCAAGTCGAAGTACAGATAAAAAAATATATATTTTAAATTACATAAAAAGTAAAATAAAGCAAAATTAAGGAGAAGAGGGGGGAAAGTCACTAAGAAATAAAAGTTAAGAGAAAATTATCTTAAGATGAAAATTAATTATAGAATTTAATTTGTTTTATAAAATAAATATCAGTACATAGATTTTATAGATATCATATGTAATTCTTTTACTTCATAGCGGTTACAAAACTGTTTCCACGAATCATTTGCATGAAACAACAAACACGAATTACATAGACAGTAAGTAGGTACTCAACATAAAACTCAATGTTAGTAACGTGAAATTGCTTTTTGCTCGTGGATCAGATTACGGGCGTGTTTTTTTTCTGGTGCCATGGCAACAAAGAATCTAGTTTCACAGTTCGCAACGCCATGGATAGGTCAGTCATGTCCGATGCTTAAACCTGCTTGTAATTCTAATTAGATTTTATGGTCTGCTTTGGAATATTTTAAATAGCTTACTGCTAATATTTTTTCATCCATGTTCAAGTGTTGTACTCCTGATTGTATGTTGTATATATTTCATATTCAAAGTTTTAAAAAATACAATAGTTTTGATTTGGGGGAGTGTTTTATTAGATATATTCCTCAACGTATGCTAATATTATCTGTATGATAAGTCACAAGTGTAGGACCTGCGTTAATTTTTTTGTAACGTCTTAACAAGTGACCCAATAAAAAAAACAGCATTATCGTTTATTAAGTGAATGAAGTATGATATGGTAAATAAATATGAACGAACTAAAATATTTAAAAGACTCAATAAAAAGTAAATGAAAAGTTAAATAAATTGACTATAATATAAACGGGACGGGAAATTAAATCGAAGGTCTTATGTTATATAAGATACAAACTCACCACAAATAGAATCGTAAGAATATTTCTTAGAAAGTATTCGTTCACTCGTCCTATTTGCGGAAATGTTTTTTGGAGGGCCGATAGTAGATTTACATCCGAGATATTAGTTCGTTGTCGGAGTCATCTCACGCATTGATCCAAGATGGCAGATATGTAAATTTGTCTACGGTTTATAGCCTTTCGACCACCCCGATGGTAACCTTGTTTTTATACTATGTTGCTAAACCGACTTAGCCTTGTTTCTCTTTTGTCTAATTACTTAATAGAGAAATAAAATTTAAGTGTAATATAAGTTAAATAGATCAATATTTTTAGTTTAATAAATCTTTTTGTAGATATTTTCTTTTTCTTATAACAGTCTGAAAATATCCTACAACAGGGTTAAGGCATCTTATCCTTTCGGAAGGAGCTCATGCTACATCTGTTCCGATTTGGTGGATTCCCATGTGGCAGATTTTTCACCCGAAACATGTAAATTTCCTTAAGACGTTTTCCTTCAACGTCGAGTAAGAGATGAATTATACACACACGTGAACTCATGAAAATTCAGCGGTGTATGCTTGGATTTGTACCAACAATCTTTGGTTAAGATTGAAGAAATTGTTTAAATAACTTGTCACTGAAAATACACAATACATAATTATATGGAAAAAATATGTATGTATATACGAAAGAATTATTATTTAAAACAATCATATTATATACAATATTAATTGCCATTAGATTGAATACAAACAACTTGAAAAAAAGTTATTGAAAAATGGGAAAAAGTCAGTAGGCGTTAATGAAGGCAACTATGAAAAACTAATGAACTGTCTTATAGAGGAATACAAACTTTTGTCTTAATTTTATCTACAAATATGAGACAGTTTAAATCATCGAAATTATTGGGAAATAAAACAAAGTCCACGAAAAAACATGACGACGGTCTAATAAAAATGGTACTTCCCTTTCTCTGATAAGCGTATATTCCATCTCAAAGAAAAATATATTGCACCGCCCCGGGGATCTCATTTTATATTTAAACTAGCAATCCTTCGCTTCGCGCGGGTGCAATAAGGGTATAGGCTATATTCCAACATTCCCAGTCAGAAAAAAGAAAATTTTTCTATGATAGTTGACTTTTCTCTACTATGATATGCATGTATAATAAGTACATATAAACCTTCCTCTTGAATCTCTCTGTTTATTGATGGAAACCGCATTAAAATCCGTTACGTATTTTAAAAGATCTAAGCGGTTTCGACTTTGTTTTATTCTATGTAGACATCATACTATTCGGGACATATTTACGTAAGTATACATATAAAAAAAATAAAAGGACATCAAACATATAACCTCCTTTTTTAAAATGGGTTACAATGTGCTACCTACTGAAATTCCATTCTACGTCCATTATAGCCACATATAGTCTGTCTGTATGACTGGCACATTGCTCATTAACAGCCTGTAAATTTCCCAATGCTGGGCTAAGACCTCCTCTCCCTTTGAGGAGAAGGTTTGCATATTCCACCACGCTGCTCCAATGCGGCTTGGTGGAATACACATGTGAAAGAATTTCGTTGAAATTAGACACATGCAGGTTTCCTCACGATGTTTTCCTTCACTGCCGAGCACGAGATGAATTATAAACACAAATTAAGCACATGGAAATTTAGTGGTGCTTGCCTGGGTTTGGACCCGAAATCATCGGTTCAGATGCACGCGTTCTAACCACTGGGCCATCTCGGCTCATGACTGTCTATTTATGTTTAATCACAACAATTTACAACAGAGTGAATCTTATCAGCTATAGTGTTCACACAAACAGTGAGCCGTTTATTATATATGTTATCGTGTTATTGAGGCGCGATATCACCCACGTCGGAATTATCGTCGCATGCGCATCTAACGTACGTTGAACTATAATAATATTCTTCCCAGTATATTTAGTACACGTTTCATATGTATTGCCTAATAATTACATTTGTATACGGAGTGGCCATTATTTAATATGTTTTTAAAGAAAAAGGGAACTATTTAATTTGACAAGATAATATGCCTTTGATAAGGATCCTAGTAGTTTTGAAAATGCGTACAATATTACAAAGTTTTTTTTTTCTAATGACAAGTAGTACTCCTGCCTGTTTAGGTACCAGTCAATTACCAATAATTCTACCACCATACGGCTTGAGGGGTGAGTGAGCTGGTGTAATTACAGGTATAATGAACGTAACATCTTAGTGGATGGCGGCGAATTACAGAGCTAGTGTCTATGGGCGAACCACTTATCATAATTGTCCTCTGCATTCCTGAACAATATTTTATGTGTGTAAAGACATTGTCACAATTTTGTTAAACATAACGTGTGGTTTTTTTTGTCATTGTCGTGTGTCATTTATTTCTCGGTCGGACAGTTACGGATTCATTACACATACGAAGAGATTTTGTGATAGCCGTGAATAATGATCACTAACACAACTACGTATATATTTATTTAAAAAAAAGGTAACATAGGCGTTTTTTTGTTGCGTTGGACTTCCTATTGTTAAAACAAACTATAATATAGTGAACTATACTATTAACAGATGCTCCGAATTATTTAATTCAATAATCACTTTTATTTTATATTATAAATGCGAGAGTAAATCTGTCTGTCTGAACACTGAGCCGAATATCATGAAATTTGGTATGAAGGAAACTTGAAATTCAAGCGAGGACATAGGCCTACCACCACCTAACGACCAACTTCTAAAACTCCAACAAAGCCGCAAGCTAAAACTAGTAATATATAAAACCGACGTGTAAGCATAAACAAGTCGACTGTGCGGGAGATATTGTTTACACGTGTGTGCGTAAACACAGGTGCTCTCTCCTAATTGCATAGTTCGATGGCAATCCAGTACGATCACAGATAAATCACGTGCGCACCAATAATTATACGGTTTCATGAGGTACGGCAGCGTCAGATTGCCAACTCCATGGTACAAAATCAATTATTATTATTTACTCGACTCGGGATTCGAAACCAAAGATAATATGACCAGCAGTACAAGTATCCACTAAAGAGTTTCTTCAAGGTACGTTTTTTCATCGTTCAGACAGGCAACGTTCATTGTATAGGACAGAAAGTTTTTTAATTATAGTTACCCTGAGGCGTTGTAATAATTTATCAGTGTAATTAATTTGTCTGTCCACAGCATAATAAGCAATCAGTGCCCCATATAGACTGTGATATGTTTGAAACGAGGCGTGGTTATCTTGTATATAATGACTTAAACAAACTGACATTAATATTCTTGTAATCGCAAATAGAACGTGGAATACTTGGCCAACTGGAAATTCTTGCAGTTAATAAGAAATGGAGTAACTTTATATCTGTACCGAAAAGCAATTTTATATTATCACGAAGATCCAATTAGCGTAACACAGACGTGACGTGATGTTACTCCTAATCTCGGCTCGACCTTCGCCCTTCGTACATTAGTAAGCCAATGAGTACGTCCCTGGTTTCACGACGAATATTCTAGAATGAAACACCTCAGTGGTCATACATCTGTTCTTGGTTCGTTGTGTACAACTATCGAAGAAGTAAAACAGTCGTTCATTGAAATTTAATGCGCATTCTTAAGGCATTCACAATTTTATGATCTCGACGGCGTAGTAAACATAGTAAGAAACGGTGGAAAAACAACATTTTACATTGAGATCCGCTCGATCGTATCGTAGATAATAGCATTCAGTGGAGTTCGAAATGGCCGTTCCAATGCAGCCTCGAGTCGTATAAAATTAAATGGTCTTATACAGCGGCGGCACTGATATCTCCATATAATATATAACTTTAAGCGCTCTTCAAATAAACCTTGCGTATTAGAACCATCGCGGTTCCTCGTTTCTTTGCGGACAGAGTACTAAAGAACTTTACAATGGGGCTACTCCTTGACGAAACCTCCGTAAATATCA
The DNA here is from genome assembly GCF_905147765.1 of Vanessa atalanta. Lineage (NCBI taxonomy): Eukaryota > Metazoa > Arthropoda > Insecta > Lepidoptera > Nymphalidae > Vanessa > Vanessa atalanta. Next base: position 10,098,342 of record NC_061886.1, on the reverse strand, counting down.
TTGAATAGGACTCTCATTCATGCGGCGTCCCTCATCCGCTTGACAATAGATCTATGTGGGAATCGAGGCTAGAAACTCGAGTCCTGACTGACACGGCTCCCTCGGAAGTCTATAGAGAGATTAAAGTTTGAATATCAATGAAAACGATCAGCGATGCATTATGCAGAATGCAAACGCATCCTGCGTATGCGGCGGGCGATCAATATTCCGTGGAACACCCGGACATGGCGCGATCGCGCCAACACATCAATAGCGACGCTATCTAGGAGCCGCCGGCGTATCGAATATAAATTACACAAAATTATAGTATACGCATAAAATCTGCTCTACGTGCCTCTATCGTACGTCGCCATTTTGAAATCTGTACGCTGCGGGCGCGCTCTAAAACGCGGTGCGCCGACCCCGTGACCGCTCGCACATATTAATGCGTTGACCGCCCACGGTCACGTTTAACCCAACCGAGTTTATTTACAACTCAATAACATAAATGGAGTGGCTATAAAGGCGCTCCGCGAAGCGGCTGGGTATTACGATGTAGCCAGACTCGCTCGAGCCCTCTCTCGGCGTCGCAGACGCGTTTATTGTTTTCGATTTACACTTTTTTCGTGTTTACGATCCAAGGCGAGGTCGTGTGGCATCCGTTTTGAATATTGTTTCTTTTTATGAGAATTCGCGTATAGATTCAGCTAGTAAAAGAGATATGTGGGCACGGAAAGTTTTTAAGTTGAACGCTTCTTTTGTTATAAAACTCGGCAACATCTTGTATCGAGATTACTAAGGAATAAATTTCCAGTGTATTAATAAATGAATATTGGAATCTCAATTCCTCGGAATTATAAGACAGATTCAAGTATTTGTAAAGATTCTGTAAAATAGCGTCGGTACTCCAAACGTTTCTTAGAAAACTCGTTATGTATAATCATAATCAGTTTACTCATTTTATTGCACGAGGACAAAAACAAAAAAAAAAAACAATATATAACTTGGAATATTTTCGCAATAAAAATAAACAAGATTTAAATTAATCGATTGTATTCAAAAAATAAGAAGTAAGGAATCGCTACTAAGAACTAAGACTTAGTAGCTTATCCACTAATACATTTTGTTTGAACAAGTTAATTAATCTCTTGCACGTTTCTGAGCGGTGTCGTCGGTCCGGGATGCGATAATTTATTGAGCCGAGCTCAACCCCGACTAGTAATGTTTTAACTATGCATCATAAATCAGAATAAATCTCTGTTACATTAAAAGACGATGAAATTATTGTCTGTGAAACATAAGTGTTTAATTCTAAGCATTGGACTCTGAACTACCGGAATTGATGTCGTTTTCTGAATTATTTGAAGCCGTTCTTTTTTAAAAAACGTCGAATTTATTTTTCCTTTGTGATTCTGTCATTTTTAAATTTATTATTTAATTTTTATATATCTTGTATTTATTTAAATTACTGAGATCTTGTGAATTCGTGTTTATTTGTGAATATATTATATATTTTTAATTATATTGTTAATTGGCACGTGTTATCATATTTCCAGCTTTTCGTTTAAGATTTTGTCATGTGTCCTAGCCTAAATTTTTCATGCATAATATTGCATGCCGAGCAACCATCGAGGTTTAAAACTATCACGTTACAGTATAGTTGATGTGTATAGCGGGCAAAATATAAATAAATATTATTTTAGGCGTATACTCTGTAGAGTATGTAATATATTTGGAGCAAGGTTTGATATGTGTTGAATGAGTTGCGAGCGCTATTCGGATTTGAGTGTTGCCGTTAAACAAAATCTGACATCAGTATTTTCTCATTCCCTTAAAATTACTCCTTAACAATAATATAAAATTCTCCAAGCTGTGAAACATTAATTGCATTATAGTTTAATTCTAATACTAGTATTATAAGTTCGACAGTGTTATTTTTTGTTACGTTTTCACTTCTTAAGTACTTTTATTATTAATCAACCGATCGGGCTGGGGTTTTTTTTCTAACTAAATGACGCCTTATTAAATAGGATTCTACGAAAAAGTTAATAACGGTATGACGTGATTGCGAGACGTATGTGTTCTACGTCTGATCTACGTCATTGATTTCACTGTGTTGCAACCAACACGCCAACTCGTCAACAGCTTCAGACTTCAATATTGAATGAAGCTCAAACTTTAGAAATAATTTATATCTATTCGGTGATGTAAACATTTTTCATTTCTTTTTCTATAATATAAGTAGGCGTACGAGCAAATGGGCCACCTGACGGTAAGTGGTCACCATCACCCATAGACTGCAAGAAATATTAACAATTCCCTAAATAGCCAATGCGCCACCAACCTTGGGAACTAAGATGTTATGTCCCCTGAGCCTGTAGTTACACTGGCTGAGTGAGCCAGTGTAACTACAGGCTCTTTCAAACCGGAACACAATAATGCTGAATACTACTATTTGGCGGTAGAATATCTGATGAGCGAATAGTACCTACCCAGACGGCTTGCACAAAGCCCTACCACCAAGTGAAAAAATCTATTACAAGAAATCGTTTCGAAGGATGAGTGCTTGATATTACGAATACAAAGACATGTTGAGCTGGTCTTTGAAAAACTAAATTTATATTCACAATAGAAGCAAGATGGTTATGAACATAACATTTATAGTATCAAAATACTGTCGTATCGATGTTTCCATGATTTTGCCAGTATATACAGTATAGCACTGTAGCTGTATTCCGATTAGAGCCATTATATGATTTACAGTCGACATGTACATTAGCTATTAAAAATATATAGATTTCAATACATAACAATTACGAACTTCTCGATAATTAAGAGCCGAGGTGGCCCAGTGGTTAGAACGCGTGCATCTTAACCGATGATTTCGGGTTCAAACCCAGGCAGGCACCACTGAATTTTCACGTGCTTAATTTGTGTTTATAATTCATCTCGTGCTCGGCGGTGAAGGAAAACGTCTGAGGAAACCTGCATGTGTCTAATTTCAACGAAATTCTGCCACATGTGTATTCCGCCAACCCGCATTGTAGCAGCGTGGTGGAATATGCTTCAAACCTTCTCCTCAAAGGGAGAAGAGGCCTTTAGCCCAGCAGTGGGAAATTTACAGGCTGTCAACGGTCAAGTGTATTTTTATTCGGTTACTAAAATCAACGTTACACGTAACTGCGAAGGAAATCGCTCAAATGTGAAAACTTTTTAATATATTCATACTCATTTAATTCCTTTAGAATGTGAATATTTAAAAAAAAAGTATACGGGTGATAAAATACATAAAAAAGGTATAATATAAATAAATAAATAAATATTCGAGGAATTGTTATAATATCCTACATCCAGTCCAGTCCAGCGATCTGTCTGCCACTCAGGGTTAACGACTAATCTACATTAATTTTTGCGACTGTCGATTAAGCTGACATTGAAAAGGCCTTGTCATAATAATGTGGGGGTTAGTCATATATTTTTATAATAAGGATGCAGAGCTTGTCTAAGAATTTCTATAAGACCCATGATTGAAGCATATCTTAATACAAAATCTTTAATTCGCAAAGGACTTATTAAACCTTATTTTGTGATATACGTAAGGACAATTAAACTTAAACAAAAAGAATATTCACACAATTCGACTTACATTTATGTGGACATCATAAGGATTCATAATATTTACCTGGAAAATAAGAAAAAAATAATAATTAATTCCAAATTGTTGAATCGCAAAGTCACGCAAACAAAAACATCGTAGCCGGTCGCAATTAGCCATCGTAAATTGTTTTTAAGTATCGCATTAAATTAAATTTTGTTGAATAATAAAAAAAAAATCTTTCGTTTTTGTTATCAATTATTAAGACGTTAAAAAGAAAAAAAAAATATGTTGCGTGACCGAGTTGCCAAAGAGCGCGATCCAGATCTGTCAAATGGGACTTGAAAATAATGGCGACTTATTTTTGGCGGGAACGCAGAAATATCATTGGCTCCGTTATGAAGAAATATCGCTTCGGGTTAATCGTGCGCTCATGTGTTTTCTTATACGAATCAACAAATGTGAGATTTATGAGGTAACCTTTCACAAGCGTTACGAAATTGGACGAAATAGGTCATAAACAGCTAACGATTAAATGGCACAGAGTATAACAAAAAGGCTGTAAATTTTCTACAAAGTATAATGATTATAAACTTAAAATCATTTATTTATAGGAATAAAAATATTCCACCACAAAATAATATTTAGTATAATTTCCTTATATAATTTTTTAAGAAAACAATACACGACAATTTTTGTTGTACGTTTATATACAACTAGCTATATAACCAATAGAATTTCCCATTTTATACACTATACAAAGGCACCTTTTAACTTGAAAGCGTACTTTGAATACGGATTTTAACAAAAACTTACTGTTTTATGTACAATGTACCCTTTTAAAGGGGTAAAACTATGAGTATATATGTCGCCTATCCCTAAGTGCTATAAAGTGAGGGTGCGTTGTATTGCGACTTAGGAGGGTGCAATTAACGCGGATAGTAGTGCATCTTGCTCATCGGTACCATAAAGGGTGGTTAAGATCGCACTTAAAAATAATGAGAGAGGAGACGGAATAGTCTGAACTATTTTAGCGTTTTTACAGATGATAAATTCTCTTTGATCAAAATGTAACTTTTTAATAAGCCGTATAACACAGGTTCAATAATAGGAATAAAATGTCTTCTTTTTTTTCTAACTGTGAATGATAAATTGAAAAAAAAAATTATGCAGTTATTATAATGCCTGCAGATACTTAAATATGTATATATACATATGTATTTTTATTTTTATTTGTATGTTACAATCTGTAATCTATAATATACATTAATATATGTTACTATATGTAAAAAATATCTGTTGCGGATTTGTTTCAATTGATCGAAAACATCGAAAATGATACTAAGCGACAAAATTAATTGTGTTATTCAATCCTCATACAACTTATTCATTTTCAAGCTGGTATTATATTTCTAATAATTTTTTTATTCAATTTTAAAAGGTAGAATTTTTTGTAAAAAAACGTAGATATTATAAGTGTTTTATATCAAAGGTGTAAGTTTTTTATGAACTAAAAAAAATATGTTAGGAGTTGTATAGCTGTTACCTACATCGTTACAAGAATTTAATTATATCAATAACTTTAAAAAATCTACTAATCACAGCCAAAACCGGTGTGTCTAACAGGATGAAATTTCGTTACTTAAAATTTATTTAAAATTCATGCCTGTCTGAAAAACAGTATTTTGAAAATGGGAGGTGAAAGTTGCTACCGTAGGTTTAAATTTTTACATTAATAATATGAAAAGCTTACCAAAAACGGGCGTAACGTAGCTTACCAAATAAAAAAACAATATATATTTAAAATGTCCTTTTCTGTAAATAATTTGCGATGGGATATTGCATTGCGTACACGGCTATTAAAGAATAAAAAATATATGAAAAAGTTGTAATTATCGCAACTCTCTTTCAACAATATTATTTACGAAATAATTATATAAGTATAAATCCGTACATATAATAAAACCTCTTCTTTCATTCATCCGTCACTTGGCAGACTATAAATTTTTACATATATGACCTCCATACACACGCCTCAACCGCCAAGGTTAAGTTGAACCGGTAACTGTTAGGTTATACCAATTAAAAAATATAATTGGATATAATTGCAACCAATCCACAGAAATTGAAGTTCAATTAATAAAACATAAATTCATTAGACTTTAATAATTATATTTTTAATTTAATTTAATTTATCACTGTCGTCCTAACCGAAGACCTTTCAACTTCGCAGCAGCGTTGCAGAACTATCGATAGTTTGACTATCGATAGTTGAACTCGAAAACTATTCAGGATATCGATAGTACTATAAATCGATAGCTCTCCGTGAGCAATACTTACTATTGGTAGCAGCGACACTATGGATACTATCGATAGTCTATCAATAGTCTATCGATAGTGGACTATCGATATGCAACACTACTTCGCAGCACATACATATTATAGTGGACAATTGTGTGCGAATTACTTTTAGATTTAAATTGCTACATTTTACCGCCACTATCAAAGCGATTACAACTCTGTTTAGACGTTTAATTTATTCTTAATTTACAAGATGTTGTAGTTGCTAAAATCCAGGTCAGTGTGATTGAACATTATGGGGTTATTTGAAAATTTCTCAGTAGCAACCCGGAGTCAAGAATTTGAAACTACACTGTGTACACACACTTGTCGCGAACATCTCATTTGGACTATTTGATTTAGATCTTATTAAGTAAAGAATTCATATAAAAGATATACTTTTAAAAGAAAAACATTATTTATTATATTACTAAAACAAGCATAATTAAAACAATAACAAGCAAGTCAAAATAAAACTCTATATAAAAGAAAGGAATAAAACGAGAAAGAAAAAAGTCGAAGGTCTTCTGGAAAAGGCAAAACTATTTCTACTTACGTGACCATTTCTGTCAATTCACTCAAAAAATAATTGACTCTGTTACGTATTTAGTATTTTTTTTTAATTAACCTTGAATTGTTCTTTTATTTTATTTTATTTTAATCCTAACAATTATTAATCATTATTATCAAAATTGTTTATATAATTTAAGTTTCATTTTAGTAAGTCCGTTAATAAAAGGTAATTTCGAATTTGTAAAATATTGATTCGTCAATTAAGTATTACCAATGGTAATTCATAAAAAATCGATATTCACAATAGTATACTCCATAATCCTACACAACAAAACACTTAAGTGTACACGTAGTTAAGTGTGTACAGTTTTAATGTGTTCACGTCTGCCTCGTTTATATCACGACTAGCTTAGCTGCAGACCACGAGAGGTTGGATTCAAATCTGGGATCGTTTTTAGGGTTCCGTGTTATTTTAAATATTTCATGTCAAGTATTGTTCAGTGGCAGATGGAAAGACCCCAGAGCTGTTGTTTTGAAGCCATTTGTGTGAGAGAAATGTATATTTCCAGGGAATCCAAATAAATTTATAGAGAATTGCTTATTATCAGTATTTAAAACGGGATATTTATCATGTTTTTTACTTTTATTTGGTGGAGCTCGATATTTCGACGATCGACGAATGTTGTTCACGATATTTATTTTAACAAAACGTCTCTTCTACGTAATCCTTCCACGTATCCAATATTCTACAATTTACGCTAAGCTAGTTCGTTCGTTATATTTAAAAAGTATAAAACTGAGAGATAGGTAATTTATTCGTTAAAAGTAGAGCTTTAAGAACAATATCAAAAACTCAGCGTGAAATGTGACACATCGTAACTTTACTTTGAACATTTCTCGAGTGATACTTACAGAATAAGTCAATTTTTACAGAATAGTACTGCAGGAGAGGAGATATTAGTATTTTCTAAGTAATTAAGTATTGAGATTGTAAGTCGGAACTAGTTCATTTTCTAGTTGGCTCTGAATACGGATCATGAGGAAATTCGATATAAATGTCACGAGTCTGGCCAGTCGTAGAAAGTACACGCAGCGTAATCAAATGTTTCTTAAATAACTTTTGTCGATGATGACCTTTGTATTATCATAACATTATCAAGGTCGAATGAATTTATTTGTAGCAATATATAAGAGACACTTTAAACTTTATTAAATACTTTTTTAGATTATGACAATAAACATACAAAACCTTAGCTCACTTTTCAGCGGTTAGCCGTCAGGTGTTATGAGTTAAGTAGCCTATCCAAGCATCTCGAATGAAGGATTTCCTTGGAGTTCAAGCTTGCTTCATGCAAAATTTCATCAATATCGGTTCAGGAGCTTGGCCGTGAAACATCAACAGACAACTTGTAAGTATTTTAAGTCAGTCATAACAGCACGAAAATATTAAAAAAAAAAGGATTAAAATACAAGAATCCATAACTCAATTTTAACTGCCTGCTTCTTAATTAAGAAAAAGTGATGTATAACATTTATTTTGTATTCCTAGTTATTATACGCTAGGATTTAATAATATTATAAATCACCTTTTACTTTTTGTTTCGGTTACTAAATGATTCCTTGTTAGTCGACGATATGTTCTTGAATAGTTTTTGTAACAAAGACGCTCATAGCGGACGCAAGGTCACTTTTGAAGTTCGGAGCAATTTATTCGTGGCCGTAAACATCTTCTGAGCGTGCAGTTTAACATGGAGCAGTGACCTTAGGTTTGCCATATTGTCATCGTTTTAAAAAAGGAAAATGTACAGGATATTAAGAACAGGTTACATTGCAGTATTGCAATGTAAACGAAATACACGCTTGTCGCGTCAATAATCTATGTATATTAAAACCGGGGTAAGCTGCGAAATGCAGATTATTACATAATAATATTATATACTTTAAACTTTTCCGAAACGCACTGCTTCTTAGTGAATGTTTTATGTATGTGGGATTAATTTGTTTTTTTTTTTTTTTTATTTAGGCATAACGACAAAACCTTCGTTTATTTGAATTAAGAAAATTAGATTTCTGTTACAGTGATCAACAACAGTAATCTTAGTATAATTACAATTTAATGATTCCGATTATATGTTATACTTTCTTATGTCAATGTCTTTGGCAAAACCACCTCACCAGGGTGGCAGGTTTATCCGTCTGTTTAAGTGTCACTTTATTCAAGATTAATTTTTATACGTTGATTAGTGTACGAAAATGTTTTTTTTTTTAGTTTATTTTTACGTCACTGATATCTACAGTAGTGATACAATGTAAAAATTCTTGTACTCTTATAAAAGTGAAAGTTTATATGTTTGTTACACAATATCCTAGAAACGGCTGGACAGATTTATATAAAATTTAGAATAGGCCTAATATATTGATTCAAAACATTGTCTAGCACCACAAAGCGAGCGAAACCTAGTAAAACCATAAATGCTCAAGCATATCTCTCCGAGAACGATATAAAATTAGTAGGCATAATATTTTCAATAGTTTACTCTATTGAAAATATATTTTCAATTGAGTAAATTGAAAACACTTATACAAACTACATAATTACGGACGACGTCAGAAATAAAAAAAATAGATGCATCAAGTGCATTTTATGTCGTTTCGTTCAATTTCTTAGTTAAATTCACTCCAGTACAAATGAACAATACAATTTAGTTTGGACCGGTTTACACGCAGGTGGTAGGTGGTAACAAAGGTACCGTACTGAAAATACCTTAAATGTTTTATCTGTGGACCTACAGAAGCGAGATACAGATAATATCAACATTGTGATTATTTTTACAATTATTTATACTAAAAAAAAGTGCATAAACGATCACGAACTGTTATAAATTTTGCTGATATATACCTATATAAGAAATAATATAAGTGTTATAAAACGAAACGAGCAACTTATCGCTACGATTACAAGTAATTTCTACGCAATCGCCCTTCTCCCCAATTTAGCAGTTTTATAAAATGTTAGCGAATAAGGTTCCACTCGGCTCCCTGAGGTTGACGTCCTGTAAACAGCTGACGTATACTCCCCCCCCGGGTCGACGAACCCGCTACATTATCTTTATTTTATCTTGGTAGAATTCTAGTTATCTGTGGAAAGTAAAACTCAAATAAGTTTTTATTGGGTAAGTTTAATGCTATTATGGATATGGGACATTACTTTTGTATAATTAATAAGGTTATTAAGTGTTTTTTATTGTCTTCGTTACAATTTTTATTATAAAGATATCATTATATTTTAATTTCCTAAGGAAACAAACTTGTATAGGTTCTTAAACTATTATAAGCCACACATCATTACCGTAAAGTTTGTCAGTGAGCTTTTAACATATTTTTCTAATTTAATTAGTGATTTAACGAGCTAATAAATAAAACAAGCGGTATTAATGGTGAATATGTAAATATTTTGACATTTGACTTCAAAATACTTAGTTCTTATTCATTTTGTTAAAAGAATCTTAACAAACATTTTACACATAAAATTGTTTTATCGCCACTTGTAACAATTGCCAACATAATTTAAACATAACATAGCAACATGTTTCTGCGCTGTTCATGCCTACATTTCTTATACCGGTATTAGAAAAGAAATATATTTTTTACGGTCGGTGTTTTGATGTAACAATTATCTTGATTGAACCGCGTTGCTAAGCGAGCTGCCGCTCAAGGTCGTTACCCCCTACCACAACAAAAGCCCAGACCGCATATTACGCTGCGAATTTAAAAACATTTAAATAAATAACACAAGAGAACCTTTCATGCATAAACAACTTATTTCTACACCGGTCCTTATCTGTCTCGTTCGCTCGCGTGATTTGTTACGCGCGTGAGTGAGAGGATGCGACAAGGTCACTGGTCAACCGTTCTCTCAGACAGCAGGGGCACGGAGGGGGAGGGCGTGCGCGGGCGCAGACAGCGCAACGACATGGCGGCTGGCGCATGGCAGACGTGACGTCACGCATGAGCCTCTGATGCGTAAGGAAACTGGATGCATCCGATGCATTATAGGAGTGAATAAATTAAGAACTTTAATAGACACTCGTTGACGGGGAACGTTTATAAAATAATTTGTTAAACCGGAATTTTAAACGAATGCATAGAACGTTTTGTCAAATAAAATAAGGTAATGGCCTAGCAGTATATTATGGCCTACATTAACATTTTGAAGCCAAATAGTCTGTCTTTAACTCATTAAGATTCAAATTAGTGAGGCATATTTCAAATGTAAATTATCTTTTGTAAGCGACATGCTACATCCATTTTGATTGTAATGTATCGTTTATGAGCGTAGGTGTCAGTTAGCGGAAATTCACACTGTACAAGGTAACATTATGCATTGAAGTTTGTGCATGTGCGTAACAAACATGTACGGTACAACCTGTGCATACATCTGATGGATACGTTTATGACATTTGTACGAGCCCGTAAATGTTACGCTGCGGAGTCGGCCCTGAAACAATAGAGGCCTGGGGGCCTCTAATTAAATTATATAACTTCGGTATTAAATAATAGTTGTCAAAATTTCATTCCTACTTACTTGTATTTTCCTAATTTAAAATCTAAAAAAAAAATTGAGGACCCCGGGCAGCTGCCGTTTCTTAAATCCAGCCCTGTCACGCTTTTAGGCAAAAGCCCTTTGCAGCTTTAAGTGTCCATACTGCTCCAATGAAGGTTGGCAGCAGCAAGATGTCTCCGAACCCTCCTTCTGTACCACGACATCTGTCGTGCGCAGACATTCCCAGAGCAGGTCGTTCTCTGGACCTCCCCTTATGGGTCTCATCCGGTACGCTTGATCGCTCTGAGAATGTACAGAGGACTGCTGAGAATGAAGAGATGTCTGCTGCACACGCCACGAGGGTACTTCCAGTGGAATTACCCGACCCCAACGACCCGTCCGTAGTAACGGACGGCGAACAGGACACCGCAGTAGATAGGGCATGGCCCTAAGAACTGCCATCACCATTCCCCAAGCCAGGGGGTGCGTGAAATACCAACGGACAATGAAGGTTGAATACATATAATAGATTTGTATCCATCATATGCTGGTTTTCCTCACAGCCAAGTTTGAGCTCAATTTTATTAAAACGCGATTATATATAAGTATTAAATATTCGCCGTGTTTGACGGGATTTAAGATTTACATGTCCAATTCAATTGGGACGTCTTATCATCTACTCTATTCAATCGTATAATGTAAAACAAATTGTTATAATGTATGTTTAGTTGTAATGCACACCCTACGCAAAGTCATTGTGTACACCTACTATAATAATCTACCTACAGGTATCTAGTATCCGTATCTTAAAAAGTTAAGTACGGATATCATACTAAAATATATTTTATATTTATAGATACAATTGAAAAAGTCATAGCATAGCATAGTGACAGTTTCTGAGTTCTCATCTGCTTAATAACGATAGCAAAATCGCGGGATTCACCTTTTTTTTTCTTGTAAATATCGTATGTTTTGCTTTATAATTTACTCGTTTGTAGTGTTTTGTGCTAGCTCTTTGGCTGTGTAGTTACTCATCACGTATCCTACGAGCAAACTGAAATACTTAGTAAGGTTGTGTTTCGGTTTAAAGGGTCAGTGAGCCAGTGCAACTACAGGTACAAGGGACATAACATCTTAGTTCACAAGGTCGGTTGGCATATCGTATGGCGACAGTGTCTATAGGCGATACTTTATTTAATAAAACTCTTTTTTTATTGCATTTGTTGGTGGACGAGCATATGGGCCACCTGATGGTAAGTGGTCACCACCGCCCATAGACAAAGGCGCTGTAAGAAATATTAACAATTCCTTACATCATCTATGTGCCACCAACCTTGGGAACTAAGATGTTATGTCCCTTGTGCCTGTGACTACACTGGCTCACTCACCCTTCTAACGGGAACACAACAATACAGAGTACTGTTACTTGGCGGTAGAATATCTAATGAGTGGGTGGTACCCAGACGGGCTTGCACAGAGCCCTCATCCTTTAGACTTTTTATTTTAATATTCAAATTTCTTTATATTTGAGTTCTGTTGTTATAAAAGGAAATTTAAACAATATCGTTAATAGTTTGTAAAAAGGAAGGTATGAGACAATCCATTAAAATAAAAATGATAAGTTTATTTTGATGATTCTTTTTCACATATAGATATTTATTTTTATACGGCTTTGCTCGCGTTTTAGAGGTTGGTCAGGTATTAAGCAAAAAAAGTTTCGTACTTCCTTCCTTGGTATCGTTATCGACCGAGCTACTTTCATAGGTATAGATTATGCATTCGGTAAAACTTTTCAGAAGTAAACCTTTCATTTCTGATAGAGCAAAGAGCAGACTGACAATTAAAAAATATAAAAGTTGAGTTATTAACTCTACCCCCAAACATCAATGAGTCACTGTCTAACCTATGTCCGATAGTCAAGAGTGAGTTAGTGTAGTTACAACGGTCGATTGTAACATCATACCTGGGTGACCACTAACAGTTTTTACTATTTAAATATTAAATGAAGACATCCTATTTTAATTTCCATTACTATCAAACACACGTCGTGACAATTAGAAAGGTAGATCGTGCTTAGCACATACAATTAATATTGTCCATATTCATTACAAAGTCCCTCGCGACACTCGCGTTTGCCCAGGGATGACAGTTGTCTCCGCGCCAACATTTAAAATTAGAATTAAAATTCCCTCTCTCCGTCGAGATATACTTCTTTAATGCGTTACGACATTATATTTATTTTCATATATATTTTTTATAGTCTATATCTTATCTGATTATGTTAAGACTTTATTTTTCAGAAAACTTGTTATAGATGACCTTATTGCATTTCTGAGACGCGCGTGGTTGTCCATTGATCAGTGAGGCGGAAATTTAACGAAGAAAACCCATTGCTGCGAGCCGGGCACGCTTTATATTAACTTGACCTATATATAGGTCAAGTTCTATATTAAGATTATGATGACAATTATAAAATTATCGTTATATTATTATCGAAATAATAGCGAACACATGCGAAAAACAGGTAATGGAGAAAAACATAAAAAAAAAAAATATATATATATGTACCTAAATATGATTTGCCTAAAATAGCCGAAAAATAATGAATGAATTCTTCATAATTTTTTAGAGGCTGATAATTGGTTATTTACTTGGTGCAAGCTTCTCTAAGTTCCGACACATCACAGTGTCCTTGCGTTCCATTTGGAAGTATCAGTGAGCCACAACAAACACGAGGGACTTAACACCATGGATCCCAAGGTTGCATTTCAAACAAAAAAACAAACAAACTTCTAAGATTCCACGTATTTCGTACAATAGACGAATTATAGCTATACGATGCTGACCACTTACAATATAGGTACCGTACCTTCGTTATATATCAATAATAAAACGCTGGAAACGACGTACCATATTACGTTGATAAATTATTTTTCTCTCTGAGGCAAATGCGCGCGGAAACATGGCAGAAATACCGCGCCTGTTTGACCCAGATAAACCATTCATCGCTGCGACAATGCCATATTTTTTACACCTATATAATTTGGATGATGACGAAATTAAGTTAACTGTTTTAATATTATATATTATATATTCTGATGATTTATGATGATAATGATAGCTACATTATTAAACAAAAAAAAATGAATATTAAAAATCAATATAATATGTATTTAGTATAAAATGATGTTCTATTTCAAACGAGATTCTAATTATATGATATAATTTATATCTAGATTAGATCTCTTCTTTTATATCGCAACGCCCACCCCCGCTACCCCACTCAGTGTATGGTGTGGGGTTGTCTGGGTACAAGAATTAGCGCGACGGCTTGGAAATGAATAATATCTCTGCCTCAGTGCACTCCATAACATCTGCACGTGAACATTTTCGTTTTTCGACTTCGTTTGTATAATCATGAAATTCACGCTTGTGACGTCAAGTCTAAAAGTTAAGTCGGGTAAAACTGCGAAACACAGCTCCTTATGTCCTAAAACCTCTGAAACGCTGCATCTTCTTCTTAATCTAGTGGTTTTTGTTAGTTAGTCATTATAAAAGCCTCCTCGTTTATAAATATGTAGATATCTTAACAGCATGTGAAATCGTATTCAAATTTAGACAAAAAGTAATTAGTATTTTATACACAAATAATACTTTTTTATATTGAATCTCAGCATATAGTAAAGTATGGGTATGTTACACCACTACTGGTCTGTTTTAGTTTTGTTTTTTGTGGAGGAAGTTAAGAAACGGTATTATTTCTGAACGAGTAATGATCAAACTAGCTATCAGCTAGTCAGCCCATAATTAAAGCTTTGTTTTATAAGACGTGTCAGATTTTATTATAACGTGGAAGTACACCCTATATTTATCCCACAACTTAGCTAAGGCCTCCTCTCTTTTTGAAGTATGTTTGGTGTTTACTCCACCACGCTGCTCCAATGTTTGATGTATAACGCAATTGATCTGCCAGCTCATCTATCACATCCAAGTTTTCTCGCGATGTTTTCCTTCACGGAGCACGAGATGAATTATAAACACAAATTAAACACATGAAAACATTGGTGCTTTCCCGTGTTTAAATCGTCGCGCCTTATAACTACTGGGGCATCTTTACCATCAAAATATACTTTATTCGAGTAGGCTTTTACAAGCACTTTTGAATCTTCATTTAACAAACCATATTAATTGAAGCTACCACCGGTTCGGAATGTAGATTCTACCGAGAAGAACCGGCAAGATACTCAGTAGTTACTCTTTTTCAACATATATTAGGTTTCATCTATGAATATAATTTACTCTTGTAGAGTTAAAAGGTTAATAATATTTTATCGTAAGACAATCAAAGAACATAGTTATTTATTACCAAAAGCGCGTTCGGTAGACTGCGAAGATTAAAAATAAGGAATACATTATAATATAATTAAAAATAAACATGTTTGTAGTTCCAGATATTATTTAAATTGCAGACTTTTAATCTACTATAAAACGTGTTTATTTAAAACAATAAAATATATCCGGTATTTGTAATATGTATGTAAAGTCATTCGTAAGTTTAATTATCTACTATTATTAGGCTTAGTTCAGATCAACGAACTTGGTAATGACCGGCACGTGTGTATGTCGCCTATGGCTTCCCACGTCATCATTCATACACATTGTTGCAAACATCAATACAAACCTAACCTCCACAAATCCGGATCGAGTTATCTCATGAGTCACAGCCTTATATTTTATGTAACATAGATAGTTATTTTTTAAAATTAGAACTGTTTTTTTTTTATTTAATAATCATTCTGTGATATTGTACAGCAGAAAATATCCCCACATCGTTATTTTTTGAGGAACTTAATAGAAATCTATTTATAATATTATATTATTACCATTTTGTCAACGGAGTTATTTTAAGTAATTTTAAAAGATAAACGGTAAATAGTATGTAATTATATAATACCAGTTTTATTAATTATTCAAATATATTCATTAAATATATTCAACGATATGAGGTGTGATAATTCGTGTACAAGAAAAAAAATATGTTAAATCTGAAACTACGCGTAACATAAGCTTGATGCTTATAGAAATGTAATACCTAATATTATCAAAATCATAACAAAATCATAACTTAAGCATCGCAAAAATTACTTGTATCCGGGTAGATACGAATTAAAAAATTACAAAAAAATATTTAACACTACTAACATAATTAAAAAATCTATCAAAGGATGCCGCCAAGTATAATAAAGCTTAGCACATATCGTGGCATAATTTTTCATGATGTCGAAGAACTATGTCATGTATTTCGTAGATTTTGTATTTAAAGAAGAAACATCAAATATCAAAATATAATTAAACAATTAAGAATAAAGTAGATATACAGTGTGTACGTACGGCTTAATACCGTTGCTTTTCCAAGAGAAAAGATTTAATAAAAAAAAAACTGTCAAAATAATATATTGATTAGTGAGATATAATTTTTTGTGCTAATAATTACTTGCATCATATATATATAAATATATCATGGGTACATAAAATATCTACAACAGCCTCTGGCTCTACATACGATTTTTAAATCTTCCTACAAGCTTTAGTTCCGCTTTACGACCGAAGCAATTGCACGGAACACATTTTTTTATTCTATAATGAACTAACGAATGTCATAATTACCAGCAACATTAAGATAATTAATAAAATTCCGTAACTACAAATGATTATACGGGTATATTAAAGTAGCGTTCAGTTTTAAACACGCTATTTTTTAAAGAAAATCCCACATTTCTGTTATATATATTTATTTTATATTTTATAAAATCAGATTTGATGTTCGCTGTAAAACTACTGACCGTGAATAGCATGACTATATTATTCGAAGTGCAACATTAATAATTATTAATTTATCTCTACATAAATTTAATTAATTTGCATTTATATGTGTCTATTTAGAGACTTAACTTTAAACGGTTCAACGGATTTTAACGAAGGTAACTCGTACAGGAGTCCTGAGTTTCGTATGCTATGACGTCATTAACATAAAACATGGCTGAACTTATTCGATTATAATTTGTTATTATATAATTTGGTATTAAAGTAGGTTTTGGTTGATAATGATAAATGATACAATCACAGAATTGATTAAAATGTATTAAGCGAATGATTCGAATGAATCCATGATTATACATCGATTAACAATGTTAAACAAATCTTCAACAAAACGTTTTCATACACGCATACACACTTTTTCTAAACAAATGAGACCAACGTGAAAAAACGAAACATTGCAGAAGTTTCTAGCAGTAGAATCTTTATAAACATTATTAATTTTTTAAAATATGAAAATCTCGTTTGCCGTTGTCATAAGCCATATTTCTCAACGATCTTCTCAAACCATCAAAGATGGATATATTTTAGTGCAGTTTGTGCGCAAACACTTTTGCACTCTATATCCTATTCATTCTCCATAGTCTTATAGGGTCGACAACCCGACACGACCAGAGAGATCAGACGCAGAACCAACCCAACGGCTTTAAGTATTTTTTTCCTCGCTACGAGGTGCTACTAAGAATTCATTGCCAGAAAAACCCAATATTTTTTTTATAGGCGCGAATCGATTGGAATCGATTTCACTTTTGAAATATATTTTTAAATATGATATATTTTAAATGACTTAAATATTATTAAATAATATTTTCGCAATTTTAGTAGGCTACTATATTTGGTAGGTTAATTTTGTTTCAATTAAAGTAGACTATATCTATGTGTGTGTTAGAATAAGCACGTGGTCGGTAGCCAATAAAGAATGAAGATATATGTGGTCGTTTGTTGCTAATGGGTTTTAGAGCAATGTACTTGCATATGTTCACAAGTTACGCGTGCGGTCATTACCATTAATGTTATTGGTATTACTTGGAGTTTCTATATATTTGAATGAAGTCGATAATCAGAATAACATCTGCCAAAGATATGTGCTGTTACGGAAATAAAATAATTAGATAAGATCTACTGGGATAAATTGGGACAATAACCTTTAGCATAACAGTGTTACCAGAAGAAAAATTGACGACATATCGTAATTCTTTCGTGTATCAAGAAAGTTTTATTGTTTTATGTGATTTTGTAACACACTACTCTTGAAAATATAATGTAGTTATACATACAATATTGTATTTTTAACTTTGAACTGGATTCATCCGCGCAAAACTTAAGTTTTCAATACAAATATATTTTTTTTTTTTTATATTCCAGTTAGAATATTGGTAGATTAAGTTCGGCTTCACATAATGCAAATAAAAATGATACTAAACAGAACCACGAAAAACAAGTTGAATTATATTTAATTGAATTCTATAATCAACTCCGCTGGTTTCACTGTTCAAAGATTCAATTGAATGTCGAGAAATTAATCATAATAAACATAAAATATTCCATTAAAGTTATTTACATTAAATGTAAATGTAATGTTTATGTTTAATGTTCCAAATTTAAAATAATTACAGTACAAATCACGAACGCGTGGAACGGGTATCCAAACGGCCGTTTCCGATTAAATTGCAAATCAAATTTTTTGAACACAAATTTAACTATTCCTACTGTCCATCGACGGCATACTATATACGGCCTGGTCCATCACATATTTCTGTTCAATATGTGCAGTTACACACCCGTGCCTCAAAAAAAAAGTGAAACTGTGGATCCGCGCCTGAAGCCCTGAACTCTTTCTAGTAATGTCAGATTTGGATTCCTATTGGATTAGGTATTCAGAGAGTAATGAAACAGAGAGTGCATTTATGTGCTATAATATTTCTCGCACAATTACCTAGATTTTTATAACAATGAAAACTTTGTGCGAGATTCATTAGGAGGACATCATAAAATACAATTTCATATCGTCAGTGAAGAGGAAAGGCTAAAGTTCCAAATGATACTTTTGGTAAATGATATTTAAGGTTACCCAAAAGTAATATATTCTAAACTAGTTGTCGCCTGCGGTTTCGCTAGCGTTTTAGGGATTAGTCGACAGGTATTAGGCAAGAAAAGTAGCCTATGTCCTTCCTTGAAGTTCAAACTTACTTTATTGAAGACGTTTTAGTGGATTGACCGCAAAAGAGTAACAGACATACAGAGTTACTGACGCATTTATAATATTAGTAGAGATTTAAAAATGTCGTCGTTGAGTTTAAACGAATCGCTACTAAAAAGAAATCGCTTTATTAAATGTAAAACACAATTCACTTGCTAATTCCCTATTGATACTCACGTGTAACTAGTCCGACCGGTACTAATGCAAATCTTTGGGTTAAATCAGATGTAAATCCATGTTAATATAAACCTTATTGCATAAACGATGCGAGCTAAAATCGCGTGTGATGAACATGCAGATAGCCATACATTCAGAATATTGGTAAACAAACAGCAATCAGTGCCTTGAGTTGCATACAAAAGTATTACTTGTGATTCAGAAACGCATATTCAATGCAAAATATCAATTGATATAATTTATTCGAAACGGTTTTTTTTTTTAAATTGAATAGAGACATTTACTGCTAGATCCTTTTAGTGGCCAGTATTTTTCTGTTAAAAGTGCAATACAAGATTTTAAGTTATTTTTTTTCTTTTTCAAGACACATGATCGATTATGACAAAAAACATATTAGAATTGCCTTTCTTAATGGGTTGATCGCGATATTTAAAAATATTAATAGCTATAATTAATATTGATTAGGAATTCCGGTAGCTTTGTGGTAACTTTACTGTTCTGAAATATCCAGGATGAAGAATTGTTGCCTAAAACAAATACAGGCCTTTTTCAATATCGATTATTTTATGACATGATAGAAGATTTAAGAGCGTTTTAATAGAGTTACTCAATCTGTCCATGAACATAAGTGTAGATGTGGCTTTATTACCATAAAAAATAAAGAGCTAAAAAACTCCACAATTTAGAAGAAAAGTCAGTCAAAAAAAGTTAATACAAATTCCCGGTAGTACGAAGCGAAGCATCTTTTCATTAATACGTCAAAACTTGATGAAATATTAAAATTATCATACACTTAATTCACACCATGTATAAAACTGGGATAGCCATGTAATGTATGTATTTTATAAATACTCGGCCCCGACATAGTAGTTGGTAATTCTTACGAAATAATTTCCCAATGGATTCAGCTCTAAAGAACCTAAAAAGTAAGTGTGAGTATTCAAATTACGAGACATCGTTAAAAAATAAAGTATTTTATGCTTAATTAACCGGCTGGTTTTAAAGCTATTTGACTATTTAAGTCTTTGTTATTTAGATCAGTTTTTATTCTAGATATTTCTGCGAAACTTTCACATATCCACACCTCCTAATTATTTCATAGAACGTACATTAAACGCTCCATACAAATTCACTAACAAGCATATACCTCTAAATGTTTAGCACTAAAATTAAAAGCGCTCTGGGCAGTTTGTCGCCCGCGCGTCTATAAACAACTATACGGAGCACCAAGTAGACTAACATGCAAGTTAATTTGACATTTAGAACTTGCAAATAAAGTTTATAATGCTATAAAATTTAATTCCGCAAGTATTCCAACGTACCTATCGCTGTTACTAAGCGAATGAAGATACGCCGACTGAATGAGGAAGGTATCACACCTTGCAGTTTATTTGATATCACGACCGCTTGTAAATCCGGTAGTATAATGTGAAACTAAGTGCAAATGCTAACCGGCAAAATTGAATAGACCGTTAAACTGAAGAATTGCCAATCACGAAATGTAAATTTGAAATGGTCGACTGATGCAATTCAAATTGTGCTGTATAAACTCCATACAATTGGCATACACTCTTGTACAAGTGATATTGTCAGCATACTAAATAGTTAAAATACATACATATTCTAAAATTCAACATAATTATAATTTTGTAATTGTTCCATTGACCTCAGTTTGTATAGTAGTAACATAAACGTGGAATTTGTTATATATACTTAAACATTTTATTTCATATTAAATAAAATAACATATATTATGATAGTAAATTATATTAAAATGACTATATCATACATTTTTATTCGTGAAGAGATAATAACGAAACGAATCGTGTTACCAAATACGAAGGAAGGAATATTTTAATACAATTCTAATAATAAAATATAACATAATTCTTATCTTCAACGGTTTTTGCGTTTCGTATTAGAATATTGTTATCGTATTTCGTTCAATTAGAAATTTCAACTTACAACGGTTCACCAGACACTCTACCAAACAGTTATTTATACTTAGTATTTTTGTGTTCCGGTTTGAAGTTCGTGTGGGCCAGTATAACTGCAGGCATAAGATAAATAACATCTTAACTCCCAAAGTTAGTGGCGCTTAGGCGTTATGTAAGGAATGGTTAATATTTCCTAAAGCACCAGTTTCCATGGGCGTTGGTGACTATAAGACCTCGTGTTACGGTGTTCCGGTTTGAAGGGTCAGTGAGCTAATCAAATTATATATAAGGGATATATTATCTTATAAATTCTCATGGTTGGCCGCGCACCGACGCCTAAAGAAATGTTCTTTTTTTACATTTTACCTTTTAATAGGCGGTGCACTTTGCCTGTAAATTATAAAGATAAAATCCAACTTTATGTCCATTTATGTAGATATGCCTATTGTATTATACCGAAGCACGCATATACACACAGTGTTTTATTATGTCCAACACTGTTGACTCAGGTCTCATCTTTGCCACAATATTGGCAC
Organism: Vanessa atalanta; assembly: GCF_905147765.1. NCBI lineage: Eukaryota > Metazoa > Arthropoda > Insecta > Lepidoptera > Nymphalidae > Vanessa > Vanessa atalanta. The sequence goes on along the minus strand of NC_061886.1, from coordinate 10,076,645 downwards.
TATGAGATTTTATAAGGAAAATGCCATCTTAATAAAACACGTGGCTAGCGGCAAATATATCACTTGTTTATCAATACTATCTGGTAGCCAAAATTATAAATGATAAGATATATTAATAGGTATATCGTCAACAATGAAAATAGTATAAAAACTTTATAGTGTACTATATTGTAAATAATATAATTTTTAAAGGAATAAATAACTGGCAACATCAGGTTTCATAATGACGTAATAGTGATAAGCTTTGTGGTATAATAAGGAAACCGGTATCTTTTTAAAACTGGACAGGTTATCCATCTATTGTGGTCCTTAATGAATGAAATAAGTAAAAGAATTCGTCAATTGTAAGATAATTTATATTGGAATCTTATTATAACTTATTACCAAGGATAAACTTTTTATAGGAATAAAATTGATACATTTATTTAATACTAAAACTACCAGTCCTGGCTTCGCACGGGTAGAATTAGGGTATCCACATAAAACGTTTACATTGAAGGACAAACATACTAACAAAAATCTAGTCATTTTTGGGATGGGAGCCTTCGAAGAGCAGTACAAAGAATAACTCACGAAGTCTCAGAGGCTAAACTTACAAATATAATTTAGCCTCTGAGACTTGAGCCACGTGCTTTATTAAGAAATTCAACATAGGCGATAATATTATATTAAAGTTGTCATACGATTACATACTTTAATAAGCGTCTCTATATTTAGCCACTCGACCAACGAGGCAGCCAAACAAATCTATATACTACTTCAGATTCATTTCACTTGGAATTGCCTGAGTTTTATCTAAACCTATAAAAGTACTTTAAAGAGTAGAGTTTGTAGAGTTTTTAGTTCTTTCGTGTTCATCTTCGGATGTCCTAGTCTGATTTGAAACAGTCACCGAGCGTTCAATCAAGCAAAAATGCTGAACATGTTTCGATGAAATTTGGAATAGCGATATCTTATACCTTGACCTGAAGCTGTAAGACTATATAAACTCACCGTATTATACTTTATGAGATTCAAACATACAGATACTGCTAGTTAATTTAAATACAGATATGATAACAATTCCAGAATAGCCGGAACAGAGCCGCGTGCAAATATTCTTTCAGCATTGATGTAAATTAAAATAACAAAAGGTATAATTTCTATTATCTACGTACATCACACACACAAGGACATGAATAAATGACACGGATAAAGATTAACATATTCATAGATAAATATAATAATCTGTCTGTTGATAAACTTATTTTTTTTCGACCATATCCAAAGATAAAGAGTTATTTCACGACACGATATACACATTGTCAATTTGTCAAGTCTGTTGTGTGCGTGATGGTCCAGAGAGCACGTTAATCTTAATCGATGATTGGGGCCAATTGGAGCAGCTTGGTGAAGAATTTAACACAAGTCTCATTGTATATTATGATTGGACTAATTCCCATAATAGAAAAGCTTTGTTTAGATTTAGGGGTTTGTGCAAGCCTGGCAGGTACCACCCGCTCATCACATAACCTACCTCTAAACAGCAATATTTAGTATTAACCAGTGCAATTATTGGTACAAGGGACATGACATCATAGTTTCCAATATTGGCGGCGCATTGGCCGTGTAAATGTTCAATATTTCTTGCGCCAATGTCTACGATATATTTAAAAAAAAATATTACCTACCTACCAATATTGTTATTTTAGACGATCATGTAAGAGCATTATTTAATTTATTATCAGTGTATAATGAATTCAAAATATTTGCGTCAATGTGAACTTTAATGTTAGTACGATGCACTTTTCCATTTGAATCACAGAACCCAAACTTATGCAGTCTAGTAATTAATCTGAAAGCGGCCTCAATACCTATCCGCTTTTGATGGTTCAGCAAACGCAGTAAAAGCGTGTAGAGTGTAAATAAGTAGACATAGACTCAGACGTGTAATTACGCAGATCGATAAACACCCACGTGTGGCGAGAAGCTATTTATTGCGTGCGCCGATATGCGTTCATATTTACATTTACTTTAAGATTTCGAATGATAAACCTGTGTGTACATTCGAATTAAAAAAAAAAACATATTTGGAATTAAGCCATTACGGATAATAAGGCCGTGTGTACATTGAAATTACAATAATTTCTCTAACAATGTACAGCCATTACATACGAGTACCAAATGAGTATATTCAAGTTAAAAACATAATTTAATATGTTTAATTCAGTTCATTCAGTCGTTACAGAAAAATAATTGAGATTATTTAACTAACAAATGTAGTCGTCAGTATTGTATTTAGTTATTTAGTTTTTTTGCTTATATTTTAAATCGGATTAATAGAATAATTAAGATACCAGCAAAAGTGTAACAAAAAATATTAACATGTAATATTTAAGTTAATTTAGTTAATCTGTGAACGAAAAACCTTTTTGTCGGCAAATATATAATAAGATTATGTTCACAAATCCTGTTATTTCACTTCACACTGTACGATATTATTTAAATCAATGTTCAGTTTATGGATAGTAATTCTAACAAAAAATATTACTTAGAGATAATATTTGTTACAATTAACTTGTTTTAAAATAAGATTTATTGAATACTGATGAGTGGTCTCATGAGAGATGGTGAAACTCAAGGATAGGGCGTAGTATTTTTTTCTACCATAAATTGTTTAATTTCTTGTGTTTTTGTGTGCTATTAGTTTTTAATTTACGTCATTTTCACACCAAAACGTAACGTAAGAAGTACATTGCAAACATTGCATTAAAAATGATATTTGAGTTAAGATTATATTCTTATGTATTTTCTAGTCGCCAGTGTACTTCCTGCGTTTGTTTTATACTTTTAGGATACGTATTAAATAGTTTTTCATGTTTAAACCACTGGTTAACTTGTAACTTGAACGCGATTTAATGAATGTATGCAAAGTCACGCAGATACATCATCGTTCTAAGATTGCGATGATATAATAATTATTTTAGTCATTAATTCGTAACTTAATCTTGGTAATTTGTAGTAATATTATTTTGGTTTTTTTTTATTAATATTATTAGTTTATCATTATTAGTTTATTTGAAAGTATAAAGAAAATTCGTAGTGTAAAAATACAAGTATGAATTCTTAAGTAAATCTCAATAAAAGAAAAAGTTATTGCCACGGATCATTTAGCGCGTGCTTTCTTTTATAGAATTTATTTCGTCAAAAATTACAAAACATATAGATCGTGATGATCGTGGTTAAGTTAAGTCCATAAAGAGTAACATTCTATACATAGTATTTAGATGTATCTCTACTTGAGTAAGAATTACATGCGATTGACTATAAATATAAATATACTTTAAATTTAAAATTATGTACTTTAAATTTTTATATAAAATTATTGAATAGAAAAATATAAACGAACTTTTTTGGCAACGAGTTCTAGTAACTGAATATGAATTAGAACTTACAATGCTGACCTTTGGAATCGTTGATCTACGATGTATGACAAGTTTACGTGGCAACTATTAAAATATGGTAAAGCGATTATTTAGACAACACTAGCAACAAATTTAAAATAATACAATTCATTACCGTATACGAAGAATTTTACTGTCATTTTTATAAAACAACTGCTGTCAAATCAGATTGGATCAGTTCCTTCTAAATACAATAGCAAATACAGTATAGTGAAGTGTAGTATAGTGTACAATACAGTGAAGTTCATGTTCAGAATACTGTATTTCCTTTATATAATTGTGGATTAGTGAGTGAAGTGCCATCGCGGCATACACTTTAAACTAAATAAAATCACAAAATAAACCTGGTAAGGTTATTTCATAATACAAATGATTAATGCAACTTCCGAATGGCAAAATATTCCTATTTCTGAAAGATTAATGCAAGGAAGAAGACGTACCTGTTTTCTTTTGAGTGGTATTTGTTGTTTGACGAGGGCAGGCGGCGGTGGTGGTTGAGTCTCGCGCGAATCTCTCGCAGCGAGCTCGTCCAGCAACGCACCGCACTTTTCGCGGTCGCGCTCTTCTTCTGACACCAGTAGGAAACGTCGCCATCGTGTCGAGTCGAATCCCCAATGGCACGTGCGGTGCTCCGTGCCGTGCGAGTGGCACACGAACCGTCGCGGCCCGTACACCCCGCGGCACTCCACGCACTGCACTAGCCCTAGCTCTGGAGCGCACACGCCTCGGGCGCCTCCGAAACACTCATGATACACGCGGAACCCTGGTAGCTTACGAGCTGCCGTCGCCGGTGCGTGCAGAAGCGCCGCGCACAGGCGCTCTGCATCCGTCTGGGTGATCAGCCCGCACGAGGGCGCCGAGCGCGGCAACACGCCCGTTGATTTCAGCTCGTGCAATTGCTCTGGTGTACAACGTGAACAGTAGATCTGCAACTCGTCGCAAACACGGTTGATCTGCTCCAGGCTGAAGTCCGTCAGCACTGATGTAAGGATCTGCGGCAAGCATAGGCGCCGCTCGCCTCCCACGCTAAAGCAGGAGATAGGTTCGCCCTCAAGTGCGGTCTCGCCGCGCTCGCCCAGCACAGGGTCAGCAGCGAGCAGGATGGGCGGCGCGGCGCGAGGTGGCGGTGGCGGCGGCGCGGCAGTGGCGCGCGCCCCCGCGGGACCACCGCCCCCGCCCGGGCCTTGCAGGCTGCGCGGGGCGCTGGCCTGGTACGTCCTCAGCACGGAGGTAATATGCGGCGTCACCACGTCCATGGTCGCCGCGATTGAGCGGCGATTCTTGGCCTCCGCCCGTCTAGCGCCCGACGGCGGGCGCGCGCGCGTCGCGCTCCGCGAGCGGCCCGACCATGTCTGCCGCCGTCCGCCCGTCGCCCGCCGCACGCACCGCGCCGCCGCGCGCCCACCCGGCGTCTCCGCCCCGTCGCCGCTCGCGAAACCGTGCAAAAATAAGCGGCCGAGGCCAGTATCTCGCCGAAATGAAGCCCACCCGTATTCGAATTTGTGCAAATGCTCGATCCGGCCGTTCGGCCGCGAATTCCAAATGAAAAGGTCGCGCGTCGAACGTCCGAGTCGGTCGTCGACGTATTGCGGGCGCGGGAGACGAGGGCGTGGATTCCGACGAGCGGGCGCAGTCAAAGCAGCAGACGGATGGCTCGGCTACTGGAGAGTCTAGCCGGCGCCCCCCGCGCCGACACGCCGCCGCGCCGAGTCACGTGACCGACCTTCCCGTCAAAATATCCAGAATGGCGGCGCGATCCGCGCTCCGCCTGTGTCATAGATGTGCTATACTAAAATCTCCATATAGGTAAAAAGATAATTTTCTAATTAGATTCATATTTCACCCCAACTGTGAGAAATTCTCCAACTGTGTGAAACTTCTAATGAGAAAATACACTTATTGGAATTGAGACTATTATTCGACATAAGTGAAAAAAAAAATGTGTACTATTTATAGAATTACATAAAATATTATTTTTGAATACTATAATTTTTTATTACTAATTATTTAATTTACTTCGATTACTTATTTCTTTATTAGGAAGAGAATAAAGATTTATGAATTATTTCTTAAAATAGAATTTTTATTTTTAATTTTTAGAGACCAAGTCATTTTTGCCATTACATTACGTTTTGGATTTAATGTATCTGTGTTTATAATCTATGAAACCGCGACACGCGCGGGGTATCGGCGGGACGCGCGGCGGGAGGGCTGCGGGACGCGGGGTAAGGAGGCAGCTGCGTCTAGTGCGACGGCTCACAGATCTGTGAAAACTGCTTTTAAACACAAAACTACAAAGAAAATAGAACTCTATTTGTAGAGCTCTACAAACTATTTTTAAATATAACACAATATAAATATAGCGTTATATCCAACGGCATTAAGAAATCCAACTCAATTCCAAAACCATAAAGTATGATTTACAATAGCGGCACCAAACAAAGCGTTTAATAATCGTGCTGCTGAGTACCCATACATACATTACATTCCGTATTTTTCTGTAGTGATACTTTACTAAGACTCGTTACGTCATATTCTGCTAGTAGGTTATAATTTGGAACCGTAGCTAAATAAAACTTTCGCGTTTTCTATGACGTTTCGGTAACTTAATTTATTTAGTTCACGTACTTTGTTAAGTTAGCTTTTTTATAATTTCGAATACCAGTTAAATTTGAAGACTTAGAATAAGCTTGCTTATACCTTTATACCTCGTACTTGTTAAATTATATTATTAATTTCTTACAGAACTCTATTTCGAGTAAAAAACCTCAATATGTATTAAATGGTACTTGTGTATTTTCAATGTAAGCGCCGTTTGTTGTCACGGAACTCGTGATAATAAATAATAATATAAAGTACACCTCACTGATACAGTTAATAATTAAATAGAGCACTCTAGTTAATACGACGACCTAAAGAAACTGGCAGAAGTTCGAGCGGTCACAGAACAAAACAAGTCTTGGAAGAGAACAATGTTCAAAAATTGTTTTAAGAAATAATTAATCAAAATATTACATAACTTATTTTTTTTTTATTATAAGTCCTAAGGAATTACGGAAAAAACCTTCTTGAACACACACATTTTTTTTGCAGTAAGTCTCTCCGGCTTGATACGAAAATTACGATCATTTACTTTTTCGTTGCCGTTATTACGCTCTACAATTTAGTTCATATAAAATTTTCACCTACCGTTGATCGCTGTCGAAATATCGAACGAGAAAGTAAAAATGAAGAGATTGGAATTTTCTTTTTGCTGTTTTCTTTCTATTGATACATTTAGAAAATATATCTATTAATAAACTTGTAAAGCATGTTAAAACTGGCAGGTTTTTTTTTTAGATTTTTTTAAAAGACACTTTTATCTTAAAAATCTATCAAAGATCAGAAGATGTCTGATACCTCACCGAAGATGCGTAAAATAAGTTGACTCTATAACCTAAGTAGAACAATATTAATAAATAGTAAATATTAATTGCATTAACTTTTATTACTTTGATATCGAAAAAAAAATTAAGATTGGATTGGGATTAGAAAAAACACTGAAATTACTCTAATTAAGATTCAACAATAACTTGCTTACAGTTAAAATGAGGCTTGTTAAATCCATCGCATCACAAATATTTTGTTTCTGGTAGTTAAAAAATACTTACGTTTAAGTACTGGAGATTAGGTTCGGTGGCGTGCTGTGGTCTCCTAATGTCCAATGTAGAGGACCAACATATGATGAAAATGAATGAATTTAATATATTATATATTAAAGGTGAAAAGAATAAATGTCTGACCATAAATTATCTACTAATACCTTAAAATTAAAGTCGGTATGTTAACGAAATACAGAAGATCTAAGCCTAGTTATATAAACATATAAGATAAATGTAAAGATACACGTAATATCCACAAATATTTTTTTATCGTTAACTTCTTCGTCTCTCTCAAGTTCGTGGTAGAATTTTTGATGTGCCTTTAGTAGTTCCTACTGCCTTCTACGTTAGGAAATTCATCATCCTCCTGCTCTTATCCCAATTTTACTTGGGGTCGGCGCAGCATGTCTTCTTCTTCCATACTTCTCTCTCAGACGTCATCTCACAAGTAACATTCTTTCTAACCATAACGTCTTTCACACAATCCATCCATCGTTTCTTGGGTCGTCCCCTACCTCTATATCCATCCACATCCATACTCAAAACCTTTCTCACAACATTCATGGTGGTAGGGTTTTGTGCAAGCCCGTCTGGGTAGGTACCACCCACTCATCAGATATTCTACCGCCAAATAACAGTATACTGTATTGTTGTATTCCGGTTAGAAGGGTGAGTGAGCCAGTGTAATCACAGGCACAAGGGACTTAACATCTTAGTTCCCAAGGTTGGTGGCGCATAGGTGATGTAAGGAATGGTTAATATTTCTTACAGTGCCTTTGTCTATGGGCGGTGGTGACCACTTACCATCAGGTGGCCCATATGCTCGTCCGCCAACCAATACCATAAAAAAAAAAAAACATGGTCCTCATTCCTCCGCATAACATGCCCATACCAAGACCAAGACGTTAGGAAATTATAATGCTGAATCAAAACCTTATTCGTTGTCTTTGAAAATTAGTGTTTATTCTGTTGTCTTATATTGATGCTATCAGTATCAATATCATGTAGTGCAAATTATAAATACTCTCTTAAAATATTAAAATACCATCGTGGTATATAACATTTATAGAAAAGAGGTCTTTTTCACTTACTGTAACATGTAACTTGTTTTAAGAATATAACAGCATTTTTGGTTACAATCGAATTTGCATTAACTATGTAAATTGGATCTCATAATCTATGTGTTTTTTAATATAATTAATATAATTATTACATTAATGAATTATATAACATTTCGTATCTATAATGGTTTCCGGTGGACTTTGTCGCACGTTTGTCTGAGGTTATCGTTATGTGTTAGTAGTGGTAACTTCAAAAAAACAATTGGTATACATTGTTAGTTTTATTATAACTATAACTTATACAAATAAATGTATCCATACCTTTTTTAGCTCTTAAGCGACATATTTGTAAACTTGACCTAATTGAAGTTAACGATTTGATTTAATTTTTCAAGAACTTGCAATTTCTTATTAGAATAAGTATTTAAATATAGACCCTATTTAGTACTTATCTTAATAATAAAATTATTACAGATTGTGGTGATGTGGAATTTAAACAAAGTACTATGATTTATAAAGACAATTTACTTTCTCAAACATTTTAATTTTAAAATAATTGTAAATTCATAATATAATATTATAAACAATTTACATACGGCACATTAAAATACGCGTAAGTTTTATATAAGCTAAATTACTATAAACCCAAAACACTTTGCTAGATAATAAAGATAATTTGGCATTCGTTTCTTTCTTCCACAAATAAATAATTTATCTTCCTATTTTCGGATACTACCTATATTAATTGTATAAATTCTTTATTTGAATTGACAAGTATCCGAGTTTATATTAATTATCTGTTTTAAAAATTTGTTTAGTTTTGTCTGTGTAAAGTATGTATCTAGAAAAGCAAAAAACTAGTCTTTCGAATTGTCAATCATTGACATTTACACTATTCATTATATCAATGTTGTAGCAGGTTTTTTGTGCAAAATCCCTTCACTGATTAAAAATTAATAACATTCGGCGTTAAGCCTTCAAGTAAGTAATAGGCATAGATGGTTAGTAAATTATTGACTGCCGTTTTTTTAGCTTTAAAATGGCCTTGAAAAGTAGGCTTTTTTAATGTCTCATTTGGACTTAATTATAAATATAAATAAAATTTATCTTATATTTATACTTATGTTACAGATTTTGATGGATCCCTGGGGTTGTGAAATTGTAGATTCGACAGTTGCTTCAGAATTCGAAGACGATTTTAAACCAGAGAAGAGTGATAAATTAGCAGACTCGGCGGACTATCTTGCAGTACTGGGTAATGATGTTGTTTTCTAATAGCTTTATCAGTAACACATGCTTGTGAAGTTATTATATCAATTGTTTTAATTATAAGGTTATCTAAGGTTCATTACACAGCTAAATTGTTGTCACATTGTGAAATACCGCAATAATTAACGTACGTTAAATTGGTTACTTTTTATTACATTTAAAATTTATCAAATATCTCAATTAATAGTATTATATATTTAATTCCAGAACGGAAACTTAAGGCACTTAAGAAGAAGAATAAGGTTGTAGAAAATTTAGCAGCATATAGAGCCGACTGTATTGACAGATTAATGAGAGAAGGCTGTGATTTAGATCCAGTAATCGGTGACACTGAAGCAGAGAAGCTGTTGCAGGAGTGACTTGTTGATTTAAACTCTGTAAGTAACCATGGCTTCATCATCATCTAACATAGACTTGTCCGGACCATCGTTCTGTGTTGTCACTGGTGCGTCTCAAGGTATAGGTAGAGCCATTGCTGTGGAAATATCGAAACATCTTGGACCCCAATCGCTCATGTTGCTGTTGGCTCGTAAAAAGCAAGAACTTGCTGTTACTGCTAGTCTCTGTGAGTCAGACAAGGTTAAAGTCTTGTACAATTCTGTTGATCTCTCCACTGCTTCTGAAAAAGAAATGAATCAGATCCTCAAACAGGCTATAGGTGGTCATGAGCCTACTGACTTCTCAAACTGTCTGATTTTCCATAATGTTGGTTCACTTGGTAACTTGGCAGTGGAAACATCACGGATGGAGAACATTGAGGAGTTTAGAAAATACTATGATCTGAATGTGTTTAAGGTAATCTCCCTAAATACTCAGTTCCTCAAAATTTTTGAGGAAATTGAAGACAGGATTATTATTGTTAACATAACATCACTTTGTGCGATCAAGCCAATGGGAGGTATGGCCTACTATTGTAGTGGAAAAGCTGCTAGAGAAATGTATTTCCGAGTCTTAGCAGAGGAAAAGAAACAGATAAAAATACTGAATTACTCCCCTGGGCCCGTGGAGACAGCTATGATTGACAATGTGCTGGAAGAAGCTGTCAATGAAAATCTGAAAGATGTTTTTCAATCGTTCAAAAGTCAAGGCACATTGATAAAACCAGAGATCACAGCAAAGAAGTGCATGAAGGTTTTACTCTCTGGAAAATTTGCTCCAGGAGAACATGTTGACATCTTTGATGTTGAATAAATTATGATTATTAAAAGTTACTCTTTAAAAATGAATCTTTCCAATTTTTTAAGTCTTGAATATCTTGAATGTGGTAAATTTTTGTGATTGTTATTATATTAAAAATTATATAATATGATGCTTGACAGTTGTCATTGAATCTCATTCCTAACATGTTCTTGTTGAATAGAGTAGCATTTTTAACAAGTTGACTATTATATTTGTAATTATCAATATAATTCTAATAACATTCCATTATATGTGTGTCTAATGTATGTGCTTAAAATATATTTATGAATGCAATTCATATTATGAAATAAATGCTTGAATTTGAATTGTGTTTTCAATGTCCCCCCTTTTTATTAATATATGAGTTACATTCATAAGTTTTTTTTACCCTATTATTGTTTTTTTTTTTGTTTTGAACTCAACAAATAATTTATGGTGTAATGTTGTCATTCTATTGCGAAAGTATTAATTGTTGTTTCAATATTGAATAACCTTAATGTAGGTTAATGATATTGTTACCTTGACCCTCATACTCAATCATGTGCTAGTAGCTAGTAGAAAAATAACTCGACAATTAAACAAGTTAAGTCACAGAGACTAGTGAATTGAGGTGATTTTAATTTAAATGCATAAACATTTTAAAATTTAAACCAGGAACAAATTATATATCTTAAATTGATATGATTAATTATAATTTAACTTTTCAGTTAGATTTTTTTTTGTTCTATTTTTTGTTTTTAATGTTCCAGATGTTTCCAGAATGGCGGGTAGGAAAAGTCTATTCATTTTCCTAATGAACTTGGCTTGGAAGTGTCGATTCAGCATGCCGCTACTGCTCAGTGGTACTGTAGCACTTCTCGGCCAAGCTTGGATGTTTCAAATAAGAGTCCATACTGTGAATAGGTTGCATGAAAATGAGGTATTTATGATAAGTTTTTATATCATATAATATTGACTGCATATTTAGGTAATATCACAAATAAAATGGACTAAAAAGCTTTATATTGAATGCTGGGCTGCTGGGCAAAGGCCTTCTCTTCCTTTGAGGAGAAGGTTTGGAGCATATTCCACCCCGCTGCTTTAATGCGGGTTGGTGGAATACACATGTGGCAGAATTTCTTGGATAGTAGACACATGCGGGTTTCCTCACGATGTTTTCCGTCACCGCCGAGTACGAGAAGAATTATAAACACAAATTAAGCATATGAAAATTCAGGGATGCTTGCCTGGGTTCGAACCAGAAATCATCGGTTAAGATGTACGCGTTCTACCACTGCGCCATCTCGGCTTTATTGAATACTTATATTTGTATAATTAGGAATGAATGAATGAATGAAGAAAATGATTTTTTTTGTAACAGCTTTACCAGCTCTGTGGCATTGTCCTTTGTTTGTTTGACACGTTTATGCAACAAAAAATAAAATACATTCCTTCTTTAAATTTTGTATTATTATCGGTTGTGTAGCTTGCATTGATTATGTATATTGTAGAGTTTTTAAATTGCTATAACATGATATAAATACATAGATACCCAATTTATGCAGACTACCAAAAAAAAACATCCAAATGATAGGGTCAATTGAAAAGTGCAGGCAAAGGGTACAAAAACAAATCATGTAAAACATAATTATACATCTAAAATCTAGATAGAGTATCACACTACAAAGTATCTAAAAAATGGAGCCCACATTATTGTCTTGATGTCGTGATAGCTTAACACTCGTCAAACGTCATACTTACTACTAATGTCATGACCTTAGTGCCTAACTGTTGGCTTCTAGTTTTTGCTATCTAGGCATAATACAAATAGTATTTATACTATTTTATACTCATTTATTTTATATTGGGAAAACGCATACATTTAAATTTCATTTTATAATGAGAAAATAATGTATGATATTTGAGATAATAAATAAATTTTAATTTACAGCTGGCATACTACAATGAAAATGACTTCGATGACGACGATTCCTGGGAGACAGAGTCCACAGATTCTTGGGAAACAATTGTGGAAGAGGTTGCTTACGGTTGACAGTTTCATAGACAACATATACTTTATTATATGTTAAATTTGAATTTAGAATTCAAAACACGTCTTCATAGCAAAATAACAAATGAATGAATGAAAGTTGTAACTAGATACGCTCAATATTTAAGAAGGATGGACCGTGTTCGTGGCCAATATATTAATTGTAATGTGATTCGATTAAATTATATACAAGTTAGTTTATCATAATAAAATGATATTTTAATAAATCGTCGTCATTATTAAACAATTAAAAATAAAAAAGTACAATTAAAAGCAATAATAATATTACTTATGTATATTAAATATAATTAAAAAATATATTTTTGTAGCTTTGGCGTAGCGATTATATTCTAAAATTAAAATTAGCGTTTTAGGTAACTTTTTTTTTTCAATTTTATTTTAGTAACACATGACACATCAGCTCAAGAGTATTCAATATCGGACTTTTGAAATAGAGGGCAGACGCCGTCAATCTATTTCAAAAACAATGAACGTTTGTATGTTTGTGCTGTAATGCGTTCTTATATCCGGTTATGATGAAACTTTGGTGAGTCGTAGTGGTCCAAAAAATAAGGATTTTGTTTGTTTGTTCGTGAATATCGACATTTTATATTGTCTCTTATTCTTTAGTTCTGATATAAAAATATGTGACTATGAAGGCCTTATGATGCTGTCAATATTTTATCACAGATTATTATCATTATCATGAACAGCCCAATTAAATTTATAATTGCAATAAATTGTTTTTATAAATTTATTTGTTATGTGTAAATATAAATGCTCAAACATCACATTTATGTATTTGTAAAAACTGAATATATGAATAGAATTATTAGTATATATTTTCATTTCTATTATGGTCCATAACTTTCGGATTTGTATATAATCTAAATAAAATTTCTGACGTTACAAAATTGATACAGAGCAAAAAAAATAGGTAAGGTTTTTAGTGTGGCTACACTGTAAAAAATTAATAACAGAGGAGGTATAGTGTTACTATGAATTTATAGATATATTATTTAAATATTATCAAGGTTTAGATCTGGTTAGTTGTTACTGGGAAATTAAAAAAAAAATTATGACTACTAAAATATGAATTAAAGCGTGGATCATTGTGTTTACTTTCGTACAAGGTTTATTGGTATGGAGTGGTAAAAAAACTGCGTTACTACAAAATTACAAGAATATTGTATGTTTAATAAAAAAAACGAAAACATAGTGACGTATAAAATGGAATAGCGTCTTATATAAGGTATCTTTTTAAAACAATTCCATTCGACCCCAAAAGTCCCAAAACCCAATAAGACATCGTTTTGGGGATATTTAAGACCAATACATATCAAATATAGCGGTATATTAAAAGTAAAAGATATATAAATATTATAAAATAGCAACTTGTATTATTTTATATACATAAAATATTTAAATATATTACGATTCAGTGTATGTCAATTGTCGCTAACGAGACAATTAGTTCCATATCCGCCTGAAAAATAACCCACAATTGACAGTTCATGAAAAATGTATAACCAAAGAAAATCAAGAGATACACGTGGAGTTAATTTGTCTATGTCTGATTATAGTCTTTGAGTAGTATTAGTAGTCAAACTAGACAATAAAAATCTTAGTATTGTTAATAAAATAATTATATTTCATAATGATAATGCAATTTCTTGGTGGTAGGGCTTTGTGCAAGCCCGTCTGGGTAGATACCACCCACTCATCAGATATTCTACCGCCAAACAACAATACTCAGTACCTACTGAGTATTTATTGTTGTGTTCCGTTTTGTCACCCATTTCACCATCAGGTGGCCAAAAAATAAATAAACATATACGCAACTTAGGTTCTTATAACAACGAACTTTAATATAGTATACGCGTCGAGCACGCAAGTTCTTACGAGCTCGGAGCACTCAAGCACGCAGGTTCTCTATAGAGCAGCGGTGAACGACATCTTGCAGTTAACTGTCATGGCGAGCGAGTCAGTTTTATTCCCAAGGCGCGCCAATAGACGTATCACATCAAAATATCAGCGCGTGATTCTTTCCTCAGCGTTCGTAAGGATTTGAGTGAAATATAAATATAGTTTAGTTACCTATTATTTAACACATTGTCTTTGTCATCATAAAATATAGATCAACTTTTTATTGTATAGGTAGGCGAACAGGAAAATCGGCCAACTTATGGTATGTGGTCACACCATATACAGTATAATAGACTGTAGCCCTGTAAGAAATAGTAAACATTTTTTAAATAGCCAATTCGCCACCAACCTTGGGAGCTAATATGACTTTTGTGCTTGAAATTACATTGGCTCACTCATCTTTCAAATCGGAACACGACACTACTAAGTATTGCTGTTTGTTAGTAGAATGTCTTATGAGTAGGTGGAACTTACCTAGTTGGGCACAAAGCCCTACGACCAAGTGACGCATGAAGGCGCGCGAAGTTTTCAATTATCTATCTATCCCTAGTTTCAGTATCTAGACTCGAGATACTTTTTTAAGATTACTCTAGATTCTTGAGGAATTAAGGGTCCTTAATTTTTTTTCAATAACTAATCGACGGTTAGCATTTCCTATCGAAACTAAATTTCCGTCGTCGGGAGGACTTATTAGAGATTTATTAGAACGGTCATGCTTATTTGCTTGTATGCATTATTTGCATGTATGCTTGCATGCATTGTGCTTACCAGCATTTCAATAAAAGTCTTAAGTTACTCTCGGACAAATGAACGAAGCTAACTCTAGTGACGTCATTCGCCTTTCTGTCAAAATCGGACGATAACTTTGCCTTTTGAAAATAGGGTTGCTATAATTTGTATTAATTACGGAATATTGTAGCAGTGATGACAATGGTATGGAATTATATTAAATGATCTTAGACAGTGACTGATACCGATATCGTACAGTCAAAGGAGTATAAGCCAGGAATTTGCATATAGTTTCAGAATGAACAAAATTGCTGGATGAATTTAAAGAGCAACGTAGAAACTGTCAAAACGTTACGTTTTGTTATTGACTTCGTTAAAAAGACATAGTATATCAAACGGAACACACCTATTTATGTATAGATACCTCGTTTGTATTTAAAATAATTTATTATTGTATTTGATATAATAAGGAAATTAAAAATAAATAAAAGTAAAACAAGTTTTGACGTGACATTGTGTCGTGGTCATTATATTCGTCGTTCGAAAAACCTTAGACAGGTGAGAGGGAAAAGTAACCTATATTTGGTTAAAGATAGATATCCGATTACAGAAAATTTATTTTGTATATTTTAGAAAAATATTTTTATGACAGCACTTTCGTACTTGAAATTTAGTATTATAAATTAGTAAGTAAAATATTTTAGATAAATAATATGCTTATGATTTTTTATTAGATTTTATTTTAAATAAAATATTGGTTGTTCTCAATATAAAATATACAGATATTATGAGACAATATATTCATAAATTTTATTTTTCTTAATTCATCATGTTTTTTTTGAGTTTCGTATCCAAAGGGTACAATGGTAAAACGGACCCTATTACTAAGACTCCGCTATCCGTCCGTCGCGTCCGTCCGATTTTATGTATAATGGTACGGAACCCTTCGTGCGCAAGTCTACTCGCAGTTGGCCTTTTTTTTTATTCTGTACACAGGTTATAAAACTGTCTTCCTATCACAGACAGCTTATTATTTTTAAATAATACAAATCCACAAAAACAAAATAATTCAAGCTATAGTTTGGTTGTTTATTTATTTCATGATATATTCAATTTTTTTTTTGTTTAGGATTATTATAATAAATATTATATAATAAAAATAGCGTTGGTAAGAATTACTGTGATTATTTCTGTTAACTGTGTAAATGATTTAATCACAAAGGCTGTGTGTTAATAAAAGTATCGTTTTTATTCAAATAGTTTTATTTACAAATCTTCTTTCCATATTATATATTGAATGTTACATCACATTTCAGATTAAATACACATACAATATACTTTTACTGCCAAATATTCAACATTACCCAAATATACAAGTTAGGTTAATTTTCCAAAGTGTGCTGACTGTGCGTTTGTTTATGTCAATATAAGGATCATTCAGCACTGGCGGTACAATTCCTAGCTATATATATATATATATATATATATATAACTATATTTGTCAGGCCAGAGAACGTTTTGACCAAAAATAATTTCTAGGCAAATATCCTTCATCTTGTATTTTTTTAAAGACACTTTTTGATCCTTAATTCACGGAAAACAACTTATGAATTTAAATTTGGCAATGGTGATGTTTAAATCATAAAACTTATTTTTATATACCGGTACCAAAATTAATGAACGTAATATTGCATTAATATTTTTACATGTTTTTAGGATGACGACTATGTACTTGATTAAAGTATATCAATTTATTCTATATATACCTTTCAAATAATAATTAGTACGTATTTTCAGTCGTCAGTGTCTGTCCATCTGTAGTACATAGCATTTAACTGTTCTAAAAATATAAATATGAGCACAGTTAGGGGTCCTATTTTTGCATATGTGGGTATAAAACCGCTCCACAGTGCGAAGACACCTTCATTCTGTATTATTTTCTTTAGCACGGCTACTTGGCTTGTTCCTTTTGCTGAATTTTGTACCCTTAAAAAAAATAATGGTTAGGGTTAACATGTACTGACAAGAGATAAATAATATGTCTGAGGTACCTACAACTTATGACAATTATCTATTTACGTTGATTACTTGATTTATAATTTAAAAAATACACAATTTATCTTTATTTATGCATTTGTGTATTATTAGTATCAGTTTTGCGAGTTGTTAGGAATTTAGGATAGTTGTATATGTGGCTTTGAGTTTGTACATTCAAGACCACCTCAAAAATACCTAGGAATCGAACCCACGACCTTACCAAGGTCTGATATAATTTATTATGCTACGAAACGTATATACTTGTGCAACGAACCAAACCATAGCTTGAATTATTTTGTTGTAGCGCCATCTAGTGAAAAACTTTATAACTAAAATTCATCTCACCGTTGATATAAAAAGAAATGCTTATTATATTATAAAAATAAAAGTGTAAGAAATTATAAAATGATAATTCATATTTATTTTATATTAATAACTATAATTATAGAAACTATAATCGTATAATAACAATGATTGTAAATTTTAAGGTAAGAAAAAATAAATGAATTTTTAGTTCATTAAAAAATAAAATTAACAAAATTTGTTTTGATTTAACGACGTATAATGATTGGTCAATCAGTTTATCAACAAAAGCACATTACATTTATTAGCATTAATACATTCATTTATTAATTTAAATACTACTCATAGTCTCACATAATATACATATATATAAATATATTAGAGAGCTGCCGAGTATTTTGATATGATTTTTATGATTGATCATATATTATATATTGAAAGGCATTTCAGACATGGATATGGAGTAATCCTCAGCAGTGCTGTGTACGTCTGTAATTGGTACATACATCAGATAAGTATCAGTTTTAAATGTTTAGTGTTAAGTGTTTAATGTATGTACTGTTGATGTGCCATTCAAATAAAATAAATTAACTATATGGACCTAAGTCGCTGCATTTTTGGTTTAAAACTAGGGATGGGCTGAAATTCATTTTACATTCGGCTTAACCGAATTTCGGCAACTTGAACCACTTATTTCCACTTTAATTTTACTTCCAAAATTCCGATAACATTTTCGTCGACAACGTTCGTCGACATTGTTTTTCGTAAATCCATAGTGAATATCATAGATTACTCAAGCTCTCGACCAATGATATCGCGTCAATTTGCTGTCAAATGTTGTATATTTGGCTTTTTTCCCGTAATGGTTGGAATAGAGTATAGAAATGGAAACGACATGGTGACAGATAACCATAAATATTGGCACTTTGACAATATTTATTAAAAGGTATAAATATCTATTAATAAATATTTCTTATGCCGTCTAAGGCCATCTATCATAGGAAGTAAGATGATATTACAGAATATTCACTTAATTACAATATAAGGTATTAATTTTATTTAACATAATACTAGCTTTGGCTTATCATGATATAAGTGCTGTCCATGGAAAATTTACCGTGTTTTGACGATGTCGACGGGCAAAGAAGCAAAAGTGGTGACAAGTCCTGAGATCAACGAGGCAACGAAATGAAGCCCAATACCGTCGCCCATTTGAGATACCAACATCTCACGAGCCTTCAAACATATGAAAAATAAATTTACAATACTTTCATTATCTTTTCAATAAAACTGTTATTTCCACACTATTTCTTATAAGGGAACCGTTGAGGAATACTCAATGCCTTTAAATACGATTAGAAGTTCAAACGTTTAAATATAAAGATAAATTATTATTTCTAAATTAAAAATTGGTAGACAGACTGGGAAATGGGCCACCTGAAAAAAAATACTTTAAGAAATATTAACTATCCTTTCCATCGTAAATGCACCATTAACCTTGAAAACTAAGACGTTATGTATCTTGTACCTGGTTCATTCCCCTTTTGTTATTTACAAATTATTTACAAAACTTGATAATTCTGTGTAGAAAGTAAGATAACAAACAGACAGGAGTACATTTAATTTGAGTTATTTTAAAGATCATTATAGTTTTAAAGTTCATTATAATTATTAAAATTCTAATAGTTTCTAATTAATGCAAAATACAACCTGCGCGTAAGTACCAAGCTGGGCCCCGTTAACCACCATCGCTCTAGTGACGGTCGCGGTGGCACCACGGAACAACATTGCCGGACCTTCTTCACTGATTATTCTATTGTGATGTAAAAGGTTATTTTCTGATTTGTATATTGTATAAATGTATAAATTGAGATCATAGTAATATTCTTATGTTTTCCATCAATTCAATCAATTTTCAGCATTTAAAGATCTAATATTGGACGCAGTTAATAGGACTGCCTTCCTTAACCGTGTGAGTGGCGGATTATTTCTATCATGTTCAGATCGTCTCCATTATAGAGAATATATATTTTATTATATATCCTTGTATCTTAGTACTATTGATGTATTAGCTAGCGGACGGGTAAATGGGCCACCTGATACGGTAAGCGGTCACCACCGCTCACAGACATTGGCGCAGTCAGAGATATTACCAATCCTTACATCACCAATGTGCCACCGACGTTGGGAACTAATATTTTATGTCCCTTGTACCCGTTACACCGGCTTGTTTAAACTACAAACCGGAACACAACAAGACGAAGTATTGCTGTTTTGCGGTAGAATATCTGATGAGTGGGTGAAACTTCCCGGGCGTGAACAAAGTCCTATCACCAGGTAATTTTTCAGTATATTATATTATATGGCTATGACTAAAAGTTAAGGATTTTTTAAAGGCAACAAAAACATTACAATAATATACGGCTTTTAATAGTTTTAAATTGTGATTTATTTTGACGTTCTTAGGACCTCTTGTATATGGCAATATTTTATGCACAAATTCGTATAATAATAACATACATTTATCCAGTATAAGTATAAGTAGCTAGTGCGTTACGGTTGAAGTATAAAGAAGTATCTTTACTTCCGCAAGGCGAAACGTTATCATCATATTTTTATTCAAGGCAATTTTTCATTTAATAAGAAACAAAAATTGAATAAGTAGGGGACGTAAAATGAGTATTTTATAAATTAACCTGGTCAGTGCATTGAAGACATTTTTATAATTTCTGCGCTGTTCCGGAGGAAGACGTCCATCGGCTGTCATTCGTATGAGAGCCACTTCTGCCGGAGTGCCGATGAATGCGCCGAGCCCTCCCGCTGCCATGCCCATCACAAGCTTTATAGGAAAGCTCGGAACACCGTACGTACTTTAAAAACAATACTCTTAAAATCTTTAAACATATTTTGAAAATATGTAATTTGGCTAAGATTTAATTGTTGCCGTATATCACTATACGTTTCAGTAAAACGAAAACGCTTATTAAGCGAAAAATTGGCTTGCAACGTGTTGTAGTCACTGTAAAACATTTGCATCGAGAAAATTTGGGTTATCGTTCTTATAAAAACGCTCATGATACTACCTACATAGAGAAATTCGTATGAAGCGATTCCACCAATTGCGTTGTGACAATAAAATGCATTTGTATCACAAGGCAAAGGGATTCTCGTATAGTTGGAGACAGTCACGTTTTCAGAACGCGTCATGGGCTAACATTACATTCCACTAATTCATCTCGAATCATACTTTTAAAAGTTGAAGTTTAAAACAAATGTATCATCGTCGAACCTTGTGTAATAATTGCTCAATCCGTTATAACATCCCAAACGACCAGTCGTGTAAGTCGCTTGGCGGAACAGCGCAGCCGAAAGACCGGTATAAAAACCAGAGACGCCTTCTTTGCTGAGGATATCTCCCACCACTCCTAATACCGACTTCTTTCCCGAGGGTCCGGAGAGTTGCATTCTCGTCTTCACTAAGTCAGCCGGTTGTACAACGCAAATACCCATCATGCTGGTAATTTAATAAATGAAAATTATACTTTATTCAAGCACTACCACAAATTTGGAATGTAGATTCTGATTCAAGTAATACAGTTTGAGCAAACCGCAGGAATACCATAGGGAAATTAAGTCTTTATTTTTGGTACTTCATTACAAAAGTACATAACCAGAGTTATTTTATTTATTCAATAAAATTTTCATTTTATGTACGATCAGGGTATCAGGGTATGAAATGTCACACACCTGCTCGAAGTTACTAATAGAGGATGTTTATAATGAGCGTACATCTTAACCGATGATTTCGGGTACAAACCCAGGCAAGCAGCACTGAATTTTCATGTGCTTAATTTGTGTTTATAATTCATCTCGTGCGCGGCGGTGAAGGAAAATATCGTGAGGAAACCTTCATGTGTCTAATTTCAATGAAATTCTGCCACATGTGTATTCCACCAACCCGCATTGACGCAGCGTGTAGCAGTGAGAAATTTATAGGCTGTTAACGTAAAAAAATCTAATAGTAAGTATAGTACTTGACATTTGGACTTGCAGTGCATTTCCATACTTAACAGTTTTCAAATTAGAGGCTTCTGATAAGTTTTCTAACATCAGTACGCGTATCACATTAAGTCTTACAATGATATTTATACTGATGTGCGCACTGATTGTAATAACTAATGTAATGTTCAAAGTTGTAACATTACAAGTAAATAGCGGCATTGTTAGTGAAGATT
Organism: Vanessa atalanta; assembly: GCF_905147765.1. Taxonomy (NCBI): domain Eukaryota; kingdom Metazoa; phylum Arthropoda; class Insecta; order Lepidoptera; family Nymphalidae; genus Vanessa; species Vanessa atalanta. Next base: position 10,054,793 of record NC_061886.1, on the reverse strand, counting down.
AAATTAATTAAGATTAATAACACACAAATATTCTTTGTGATTTAATTTCTTACCCGCTCATTCCCCCGAAAACGAAATTGAGCCATCCAGGTATAGGCTTTCGAGGTTTCTTATTTTTCTCAGACATATTGTTACGATTAATTTGATTATTTGTTTTATTGATATCGGTATATTCTGTGGTTATGAAAAAATTATCATTTACATTTTTATAGTTTGATGTCTGTCAAAAAAGTGTGATAGATATTATAATAACCTGTTCCTTATAAATTATCTGTGAAATTATTGGACTTTTTTAAATAATATTTTTTTTTACAGTAACTAGAATTTTCTCTTTTGCTTGTAATATTTTATTTAAAAATTGTAAAACTTAGATGGGACCACTGGAGTGTCTTCTTAAAATGGCTATGTACTCCTAAATTCCTATTACTGTTGATATGAGGTCGACATAAGCGATATACTCGTATTTAGCCGTCAGTTTTGTCAGTCACTGAAATGAATAAGAGATACCTACAATTCAATCCATTATAATATAAATTATTGCTTTTATTTAAGGTATGGTTTACTCAACCGATAATATGAGTCTTCTTTATGAGTGTATGTGATATGATAAGTCGTATGGTTTTTATTCTAATGCATATTATTTAAGACAGCAAGATTGTTTAACCATGTAAACATTAATTTTAAAGACCCATTTATGTATGGCGCTTTTGTTTCACATATTTTTTTCTAGACCTTAAATGTATGAATATCCATTTGATCGAGAGTTAAAACGTAGTCTAATTTTCTCTTTTAGTGTTTATGCATTAGTTGAAGAAAATAATTTTGTCTATTTAAAGCTCTTGCCTTAGACTGATATAGCGTATATAATTTTCTTAAATAGATAATAATTAAAAAATATGTATATTTTTTAATTTTTTTATTAGATTGACAGATACATTGGGTAGAAAATATTTTATTAAGCCGATTAGCTGGTTCTCACTACCACTGCCACTCTTCGGTGTAGTCTTGATCTAGTTGAACGTATCTCCTGAAATAAAAAAAAAGTACTTTATATACTGAATGATTTTGATTTTTAAATGGCATGTTATCAAATTCCCACGATTATTGGTCGTTGGCCATGTCTGGTCTGTCTGTCCTATCAATTGGGTTGATTGTTTTGTTTTTAAAATATAGTTATACGGACGATCAAATTGGCCACCTGATGGTAAGTGGTCGATCACCACCCATAGACGCCAACCTTGGGAGCTAAGATCTTATGTCTTGTTAGAATATGGTATCCTGTAGTTACACTGGCGCACTCACGCTAGAAACCGGAACACAATAATAATAAGTATCGCTGTTTTAGTGGTGGAATATATGGTGAATGGGGAGTACCTACCTATATGGGGTGACACAAAGACCTACTACTCCCTAAAAATACCTTGATATGGAGATGACTTAAAACTTGAACTTTCGCGCAATTTTAATTTTAATATCATAAATATCAACCACAGTTCAAGCACTGATCAATGCACTATACTTTCATACAAAGGATATAATTTTGATGTTTACGCTGTTTAGATATATAACCAGATAAAAAGAGCTCTCTGATGTATAGGACCTGCGTGTGGGCGGGGTCCCGGGCGAGCCGGGCGCGCGGCGCGGCGGAGTTTGCTGCCGGCGCGCCACCTCGCCCAGCAGCGACAGGCACGAGCGGGATAGGCGCTGGCTGAAGTTCTGGAGTTTCAAGAGTATGTCAATTAAATGCAGAGACTTACACTTGCACGAAGCCCCGCCACCACCCAGTAAAAGAGACAAGGAAATAAAAAGAACTCCTCGAGTTTCTTTACATTAGAATTTTTAATATTATACGTAATATAGATATACTACTATACTATTCATCGTGTTTAGCTCATTTTGCGATATTTAGTTAACGCATATGTAGTAAATAAACTGCCGTATACGCAGAATACTCACAGGTAAACAAGACCCTTTCATTTCTCGTAAGTCGATCTTCCGAAATAGTTCGCAAAGAAGTAATTCGTGTAGATTCGGAGGATGAGGACAGAAGAGCATTTCTATAATATCTACAACCTAATGCAAAGCAGAAGTATTAACACAACGCCATACATTTTGGTATCACAGCTTGGAGCAAGAAACACAAAATAGGAATACCGAGCAAAAAACCGTGATAGCTCCAAATTCTCTTTGGTAAATTTAGAAAAACAAGGCACGCCCATGGCAAGAAGGAGGCAGTTGGTTCTCGATTGCAATCGTATTCAAAATAAAGTAAAGGAAATAAAATAAAAATGGCGTCGTAAAGACTCATTTCTCTAAACTTTCAGACAACATTTAAAGATGTTTTTGTCCGGGTTAGACGACACAGGTTACAGTTTAGACGACATGCGAGGTTAAAAGTCGTTGAGTTTTCATAGTTAAACGTTCACAGGAAAATATGTTCAATGACTGACTTGCGAGTAATTATTAGCCAAGTCGGGTAGGAGCGTGAGGTCGGTGTCGGTGCCGGCGCACATCTCGAACAGCACGTGCCCCAGCGACAGCGTCTCCACGCGCTCGAGCGCGGCGGAGCGCGCCGGCGGCCGCGGGGTCGCCCCGATCAGAGTGTTCTCCAGCCCGCAGAGTCTGGCAACAACGTTAATTGAAAAGCACCCAAGGACTTTTTTATTCGAGTTATCAATAGCAAGAACAATTTAATTTTAACGATTAATGTAATAAGTACCCCTTGTTTAGATATCCTTTTAACGAAATATAATATTATCGACTGACATACGAGGCACAGCCTAAGTCGGGAAATTTCACAGTAATCATCTTTATTTTTAGAAAAAAACTCGCAAAGGATTTCCCTATCTCTTACGAAAAAAAAATATCAGAAATAATAATGAAATGAACTTACTGTATTAAGAAAACTGAAAATAAGTGTTAAAATGAAAATAACCTCTATGATCAAAGAGGTGAAGGATTTATATTGTTTCAACTTTGTAGTTAAAACCATTAAATGTAAAAAAATATAATTAATATACAAACATTACCTTGCTACGCCATTTTGGACCATCACATTCCCACTATGAAGATGACGGAATGGCGGAAAACCCTTCTCCTTAAGAAACAACAGTCCCTCCAATATCTGCCGTCCGAACCTTGCTACTTGCGTAGCAGGGAGGCCTGTACCAGTAGATCCGTACTTACGACTGTACTCATCACTCCACGTGCTCTGTAACACATATTTACGTGTTAATGCTTCTAGAAATTCGCGATGAATAATTTTTAGAACAAACGAAATCCTTAAATCGAAATTCACAATAAAATATGTAACCTTAGAACATTTTAGAACGTAATTATGTCTTATGACTGAAATAAACTAGCTAAAGTAATTCGAATTAATTCAGAAGTTATTCTTTCGCCGAACATAAGTTACATACAGTAACAGTGTCATAATTGATTAGTTACTGAAGCAACCTCTAAATAAGTCAAGTTCCTCAATACTTTCTAGATGTATTACAGTTTATAAATGACAGTTTGACCTTATAAATTAAATCCTTCAAACTGCCCCGAGAATTGTACGGTAACACAGCCAATGCATGACCGTTGCACAACTCGAGGTCCAGCACGGGGTAGATATAGGGATGATGTAACGCGCGAAACAGTTCCATGATGAGTCCTCGGGAATGTTCGTTCTGTTCTATGGGACATTTACTAGAAAGAGGCGTCTGTTGAAATAAAATCAATTAATCGGTAATAAAAAAAATAACTGTTTTTTATTTATTATTTGCATAAAAACAAGGCCTTAAGCTAATAATTCTTATGTAAATAAATATTTGTTACAAATCGAATACATTTCGGATATCAGTACTGTGATATATAGTAACAAAGAAGTAAAGCAAAATTCGTAAGAAACCATAAAAACATAGCTCATTAAATATTGTAACAAATATTAACAAATCAGAGTTTCTTGTGAATATATAAGAATATACATCAGTAATCTTTCAACGCTTCATTTAAATCAATTAACTTACCAATATGAGGAGGCGGTCTGCCTTAATGGAATTATCGTGTATTGCAAACCATTTTTTGCTCGCTCGCGAACCTATAGGGTTCAGTGAGGATATCATACTGTATCTGAAAATATTTATGAAACAAAACTATTATTTTTATCGTTTATTATCCGGTGTCCTCCTTTAAAACCATTTACGTTTTAGGAAAGGTTTTAAACTAGTTTTTGAATTGGCAACATTTGAAGAAAAAAAAATTTTTTTTTCAAATATTGGAATAACATTTAAATAATTTCCAAGTTCTATTCGAACATCGTTTATTAGAACGTCACTTTTTTTTTCAAATTCTCATAGCTTCAGATTTGGCAATGGAATCCGTTATATCTTACTCTGTATATAAATATACATACCTCGTAGAGTGCGATAAATATTCATTACAAATAGCTAAAGCCACCGAGCTTTCCATCGACTGTTCGGCCAGTCTGTTTTGAGAAAAAGACAGAGTTACTCATCAAGAATATTGCAATTAACAACAAGATTTTAGTGCAATTTATATCAAGACTTTGTGATAAAATAACAACTACATTACTACCTAAATTATTTCATACAGACAGAAAATACTAGCATATAATAATAGTTTAAAATATTACCTTTGCCTAAGTTTAATTAGAGGGGATAAGCATATTATACTTGGCCAATGAACTATCAATCGGATTGTCAAAATGTTATATCATTTGTGTCTACAATTACACCCTTATCTAACTATACGGGCTAAGCTGAAACACAACAATAAATATCATTTGTTACTTAGCAATAGTTTTAAGTGCATGAGTATTACTACCAATACAGATTTGCACAAATCCTACACACTAGAAATATAAAAATAGTTAACCTTCAATGAATGAAACTTGTTAGTAATTCCGAATGTATTGCTCTCTCCCTACTTAAGTTTAATAAAAAAAAAAACGATGTCTCGCCCGATAACTCTCAATTCGGACAACCTTTTGCAATGTGTACCTGGGAGAAGCCGATGGTTCCGATGGAGATGATTTCCCAGACCCTGATCCCATGATGGATTTGTTGAACAGCAATTTCGCTAGAGAGTCAATCTTTTGAGCTACGAGTGGAGTGCGTTCGGAATTTTCCTCTACAATAAGAAAAAAACTTGAAAACGACTTGTATAAAGAAATAACCATGTAGATCTCTGACGGATAAAAACCAACTCATCTCAACCCATGCATGTCACGAGAGCTATTTAAATGTAATACTAAAAGAAATGATAATTTAGGTGCTTAATATTAATATAGATCTTGCTTAATTATTATTTTTGTTGCCAATATCAATATACGGTGACACCTGTACTTGAAGCACCATTAAAGTTTGCACAAAAATTGTTATGCACCTTTATTTTCACCACATTAGTTTCGATGTGTGATTTGTTGGTCGCCTTTAAAAAGAATTAATGTATTTTTATTCAAACTATTAGATTAAATGACCTAATCTTGATTAGTTAGGTTTTGATATTAGTGTTATAATTTACATAGTATAAAAACATGCATTGACCATCCTGGATATTCACATAACTTTATCACCATATACTCGACATCGAATTTAAATTGAAATAAAGAACAATTTAAGCCTTTGTCAATAAAAGTCTGCTTTGATCAACCCGAATGACTATACTGTTTTAAAAATCATTAGTGTCAAAATCGATGTAAATTGTTAGATAAACAAAATGACTTATTGAATATTTTTGATATTTGTTAATTAACATAAAATGATTGTCACTTAAAATTTAATTATTCTTAAATAATTGTACAATTAATGTTACCTTCGCTTTCTTCTTTATCTGTGGACACGGAGCGTATACGGAAGGCATCTCTCTTGTTGGCTGCAGCTACAGATTCTGGGTTAAATTCAGCAGCTGATTGCGCTCTCCTGCAAGCGCCACGGCGTTTCTTTTTCCTATAACTAGACCTGGATCGTTCCTGATAAAACCTGTCGTGTCCCGTCGTTTCGGGCTCCTTCTGTTCCTTCGTATCACCTGACTTCATGTGCTGATATAGATTGAACATTTTCACAGTTTTTCTAAAAAGATACGCTTTGAAATCTTCGAATTTAAACAGCATTTAGCTGCATCCTCGTACCGAATATAATCAACGAATGAATCGACGATAATTTTATATGCGCACCGGGAGTTAGGGACGAATTTAAATAATCTTATTAGATTTATGAATATTTGAACACGTGATCGGCAACAGAGTAGCATACGAATTTCAGAAAAGCGTCACAACCCCGGGGTGTTCTTCGATGTACTACTAGGACTAATTAAAGACCTACAAGTGCGGTAAGCTGGGCTGCGCGCCTACGTTTATATCTAGGTGAATGTTTTATGTTAGAACGAATCCATTATGTTTGTCTTTTAAGTTGATAGAAAAATAGCTCGTAGAAAAAGAAACCTGAATAAAAAATTGAAATGTCATAAACTATGGAACTCATTTGCTTATTATAATTTTAATGTATGTATTCATGTTAAGATTAATGAGTACAAAAAATATTGTAATTAAATATTTATACATTTAATGGCGACGTTTAAAGCTAATTTAACGATGAGAAATATTTTGCCTTTTGAATTTCTACAATTGTTATAAATTAATTTTACTGGTGGTGTCTGGTATGTACCAACCACTCATCAAGTATTCTACCGCCAAACAGCAAACGTTAGATTTGTTGTGATCAGGTTAGAAGGATGAATGAGCCAGTATAACTACAAGCATAGGAATGAACGGAAGATGTTATCATCTTAGCTCCCAAAGTTGTATGGAATTTTGAAATTTCTTACAGCGCCAATATATATGGGCGGAGATGACCACTTACCATAAGGTAGCTCATTTGCCCGTCTGTCTGACCTGATAAAGGCAGGCGGGTGGGCAAATGGGCCACAGGTATGAAACAATTAAAAGGGATTAAAGTGTTTTTATTGTTTTCTTTTAATTTCTGTCCTTCCATCCGGAAAAGGATCAACGAAGTGGAGTTTATGGGTCGAAGACCAAGATTAGATTTAGAAGTCTGGCGGCCCCGGGGCAACAAAAAACAAAAAAGCGAAGGCCTCTAATTATTTACCAATATTTTCAAATATATATATGTTCAGTCATATTAGTCATATACCTATTATTATTATTTTTTCCATAGGTTCCAATAAAATAAAATAGAAGAACACTTTCAATATAAATTCCTGTATTTTAATATATTTACATATGTATGTATTATACTGAATAAACACTCGAACTTATATTTTTCTAGCTGTATTAGAACCGAATAACCACCCCTAAATACGGGCCTATAGAAAAGGGACAGTTTACTAGAACGAACCCATCGATAAATTAAAGTAAGTTCATTTTACATTGTTTATTATTTTACTTAAATTATTTAAAATAAATGCATTACACTATTTAGTTACAGTAACGTCCTTTATATAATTATTTTAAAGTAATTTTTATCAATCAATATACAAGTACGTTTCAGGAGAATAATTTGTAATAATTGAGGTCGATGTAATTCTAAACTTTTTATTTGAGGTTAGCGTGTTTTTATTGTAGTGTGTCATATTTTGTGTAGATCTTGTCGAATATCAGCAACGACACCGTGGTATGTATTGCCATCCTCACGTAGTAGGGCACGAAACCTTTCCAGAAATACCATATTCCTTTTTTATGGAGAATATCAGAAAATATCTCCGACAGTTTTATCCCTCTGCGTTTCACTTGGTATCTAAAATATTATAAGTTATGTATACACTTTTAAATTATTGGTATGTTCTATAATTATGTAATAATAGAACCTTGGGGTAGATAATTATATAAAGAATATATAAATGAGAATGTAGCCCTGATTATCTGAGCCACGTCTGCGCTGAATCTGTTTTCATGAGTTTGTGTAAAAAGCATGTAGAGAAGGCGATACAAATCTCGATTACCTCCTATTAGGTGGATAGATCTCTAAATAGGTAAAAACCTATAAATGTAACTCATATATTAAATAAAGATTAAATAAATCAGACTTATATTGTATTTTATAGATAAAATAGTGCTGTACTACAAGACCATTTGTAGTTTTCAGTTCTGAAAGTATTTTTTGAGTGAGGCTAAAACAAATCTTTAATACGGTTATGTAGCTTGGCACTACTAAATAGACAAAAAAAAACAACTTTATATGACAAAAAAGAACAATGATATGAGGCGCCTATAGACATTTGGCAACAGTAATTATTCCACGCAGACGGAGGAGTATGAAATTTGACACAGTTTGTATGGAAAAAAGTGTGGATAGATAATATTTTATATAGTACTAGACATCGCCCTGGCTTCTTCTCTTATGATATAGGTAGACGGATGAGCAAATGGGCCTGATGGTAAGACATGACGCTGTCAGACATATTAACCATTCCTTACATCGCCAATGCGCCACCGACCTTTTGAACTAATATGTTATGTCCCTTGTGCCTGTAGTACACTGAGTGAGCCTCTCCTCTCAAGCCGGAACACAACAGTACTGAGTACTGCTGCTTGGCGGTAGAATACCTAATGAGCGGGTTGTAACTTGACGACGGTTGTATATCAAGTAAAGTTTCACACAGGTGCAGTTTATTAATAAAGAAAATTATTAAAAATAAATATAATTTATACCCTATATCACTCAAAAATATACATATTTAATATAAATCATTAAAAGTTGACGTAAATATCGCGAACGACAACAGTTAAAAAATAATGACGCTCTTTGACATATAGATGTTTTTATTGTCATATTAACAAGGTATCGCCCAGCTGAGCCTTATTTATCCCACGTGTCTTATCAATATATCTATGTGTGAATTCGACAAATAAGCGACTACTAGTATAGGTACTCTAGTATAGGTCCTCTGGCGAGATAAACGAGCTTACAATCAATACCAATCTTATAAATGCAAAACTCTAATCCGCTGAACCGATATTGGGGTCGCTCGACTACCGACGCAGGTATCGAACTAATAAGAAATATCTATGAAGCCTGGGTCGCAGGATGCCTTAGGGATTTTCTGCGACTTATCCAAAGCCTTTGATTGTGTTCAACATGAAACTCTGGTCAGGAAACTATATCACTATGGAATTAGAGAATGTGCACTCGACCTTCTGACTTCTTATCTTAACAATAGAATTCAGAGGGTTGACGTTAAAGGGACAAGGTCTCCTGGGGTCTTAGTTGGTATGGGGGTCCCACAAGGATCAATTCTTGGACCTTTTCTATTCCTCATATATATTAATGACTTGCCCTTTCTTGTTGGGAACAAACATGATATAGTATTGTTTGCTGATGATACCTCTTTGGTTTTTAAAATTAATAGGAAACAGGTACAGTATGACGATGTAAACAATGCTATGTCTGATATAGTACACTGGTTTAGCGTAAATAATCTTAGGCTGAATAATAAAAAAACTAAAATTGTAAAATTTAGCACACCAAACGTGCAAAATGTAAAACCCGATGTACTTATCAATGGGGAATCGATGGATCCAGTTGAAACAACTGAATTTCTTGGCCTTACTCTTGATGCCAAATTACAGTGGCTCCCCCATATAAACGGATTGGCGGGTAGACTGAGTTCTGCGGCATTTGCGGTCAAAAAAATTAGATTATTTACCGATGTTGGTATCAACATCGGTAAATAATAACCAGTAAAGTAACTGAAATAAACTAGGCGAGCCGTATGGCTCGCCTAGTTTATTTCAGTTACTTTCACAGTATAATGTCGTACGGTATTATGCTTTGGGGTAACGCAGCCGCTATCCATACTATATTTGTGCTGCAGAAGAGGGCTATTCGCGCAATCTATAACCTGGGAGCCAAGGAATCTTTGAGGTATAAATTTAAAGAAATTAAGATATTGACTGTTGCTTCTCAATATATATTCTGTAATGTTTTGTATGTACGGAAAAATATTAATGTTTTTATGAGAAAATGTGATTCTCATAACGTTGGTACAAGGAACAAACACAATCTTGTTACTCCTGTTACTCGACTGCATAGAGTCAGTAACTCTTTTGTGGGGCAATGTATACGCTTCTACAACAGGATCCCAGAAAGCGTTCAAAATGCTTCTGTTGCGAAATTTAAAAAAATTGTTAAGGAACGCTTGTGTGCGAAAGGTTACTATACAATTAGTGAGTTTATGTTTGATAGCACACCTTGGGAATGAAACGATCGCCTCCTGGCTGTTTCTACTCATATATAATTATGTATATAATTAATTTGACGTAAAAAAAAAAAAAAAGTCCCGCTGAGTTTCTTTCGCCGGTTCTTCTCAGGTCAGGGTGTTTTCTTTTCCGAACCGGTGGTAGTGTTTAACTTGACAATCAATAAGAAAGTGTAATTCTTCTATATTGAATAAAGGAATTTGAGTTGAGTTGAGTTGAGTTGATACAATTTGGTATTGAGGTAATTTCAGTAAGGGAACGACATAGGATCGTCACGGTAGCATACGTAAGCGATCCCGTGGCCGCCGAAGACGGAGAGGGTCCCGCTGGTTTTTAGTTCGTATTCCGGTGTTCCGGGGTGCACTCGGCGTCCAGGGCACCGGCGAGTCCCAAATACCCCCCTCCCCCCACATCCATTCGTGGAAGTGCGGACCGCGTTTTTCCAGCGAGAAAAAAAGGGGAACGACATAGGGTACTTTTCTAATTCACTCCTCAAGGAGGTAAATCGGTGGTGACGTTTTGTGTGCTAATTTTATCTATGTAAAGTTTTATCAATAACAGTAAAGCCGCAATTGCAACTATGCTGTAATATGGTTATGATTTTGTTAAAATAATAATACTGGTAAAAAGTTATGATTATATGTTATAATTACCTAGTCTTAACGAGATCAATTGGTAAGGAGAAGACGGCCGTCAGGAAGCTGGAGACAAACGAAGTATATATGTGCAGAGACAGACCCTTCGCCAGGTTTCTTTCTCGGAATTTTTCTCGAACCTAAGGCGTCAAATTTAATATCATTCTGATGATTAAAAATCTAAACAAAAAAGTAAGCAAGAATTATAATTATTTATGTTTTACTGGATGTCTGTTTGTTCCAGGTAATCTTCGTAACGGGTAAATATTACAATTGTATATGTAGGTATATAACGAATATTCCAAGGTAACGTTTGGTCATTATTCTATTAAAAACCCATCGAGTCTCAAGTGTCATAACTTTAAATACATATTTCATTACCGTTTAAGTAGCTTATACCGAAGTAAATAGTGATGGCCCAGTGGTGTTGCAGATGTCCATGGGCGTTGGTAGTCACTTTCCATCAGATGAGCCGCCTGCTTTGCCACCTATCATTGATATAAATTTTAACCGCTGGTTCTGAGTACAAACACGGGGCAAGCACCACTGAATAAATGTGCTTAATTTTTATTTATAATTCATCTAGTGCTCCCTTCATGTGGCGGATAAGAATCTGTACACTGAAGCAGCATAAGATAAGCTCCAAACCTTCTCCTCAAAAGGGTGAAAGGCCTTTGCCCAGTAGTGGAACACAAACAGGCTGTTTCTCTATCATTTATTCTTTCAATAATAATTATAATCACTAAAACTAAAATTATAATACAAATTTAACGGCATTGCTCTACTCTATTGATAAAGCTGGAGAATTAATATGGTTGAATGCGCTAATCTTATTTATTTAAACTAATTGTGTAATCCTATTTTGGTTTTGGTTACGAGTAAAATAATACGTCGTGTATTAAGTTACGTATGTAAGTTGCCGGATTACCAAATAAATAAATAAATCTTACTAACCACTGTCCGAGATACTGTCCATACCAATGTTATAAAAATGCCAAAGTAATTCCGTCTATCTGTTGCGTTTTCACGGGCAAGCAACGGAACCGAATTTAATTAAATTTGTTATGAATCAAGATTGAACGCCAGGAAAAGACATAAGCTACTAACCTTACACCTAGCGACTAACCCTTAAAACGACAGCGAAGCAGTAGGCGACAACTATTTATAAGTAGAATATATTAAATTATAAAAAAAAACTTGGCGTTCGTATACGTTAATTTCCCTAGGAGGCATATTAATTTAATTGTATTTAATTTGAGAAAACGGTGAATAATGAATTGATTGTCGGTCTTTTGATTACATTCCTAATCGGCGATACGTACAATTTAATCTTGTAACGTGGAAATAATATTGTTGTTTAATAGCCCGTTAATCGAGGAAGGCCTCTAAGGCTATAGCTTATCGTTTCAATCGTAGGAACAATTGCTCCAAACAATTCGTCATAGTTGTCAAACTCTAATCCTACTCGTATCTAGTTTGAGAACGACAACATTTTATACGGTTGAAAGAAAGGGACAAGGCTTGTTTATTTTATTTAAAAAATGTGTATTAATTTTGTGCAACGTGTACTGAAATCACTGTTTGTTTTCTAATGGTTTAGCTACATCAGACTTCAGATAAATATATGATTTGGGTACTCACCTATTCAAGCTGACACGCTTACCAAAGAACTTTAATAGATTTTATTTTGTTCATGTACTAATAACTATACGATCTAAAAATTACTAAGAATTTATAAGCCCGTAAGTTTTACTATAATTAATAAATAAATTAAAAAAATATATACATTTTTTCTCATTTGTCGTTAAAAAATAAAGTTGATACGTAACACCAGGTTCCAAACCAACAATGTACAACCGATGTTTTTATGATTTATTTATATTATTTGCCTTGTGCTCGGCGATGAAAGAAAAGAGCGTGAGGAATCCTGCATGTCATATGAAGGGTTCCTCAGGCTTTTTTATTTTGATGTATATTTTTATTTAATATATATAAATGACCGGCTAACAAATAAATAGATCTTTATTTCGAATGATTCTAAGACTTCTTCAAATCGTAAGAGGATTATGGTATTTGTGTGTTTTTAATAATTAAATAACCAATTATTGGTTCTAAGTAAACCTTGCCTATACTAGTAATTATTTATTTACCTGTGAATAACTCCCTATTTGCCCAACGCTGACCAGGACTGACCTTCCGAGGGTCAATGTCCCCCCACGCCACAAGGCACGCATACCTTCTTCTTTACATATTCTGCATTAATAAGATTATTAAATTAGCCGTCGAATTAGTATAATTAGAACTAATACCTATTTTTTAAAAGTCAATCGTGACAGACAATGTATATAACATTTTTTTTTTATTAGTTTTCGTTTATCTGTGCACGGATACGGCGGGACCAGCTTGATTCGTTTTATGAATTGAAAAGTTATTTATACGCTATTAAGACAATTAATTCCTTTAATCTGTTTAGTTTAAGTTTGTCAATCTTTTTTGATAAATTCGACACTGCTTTTACAGAATACCTTGAAAACTTCATGTACTATAAAGAATACAAACTTTTGAAGAGCGTGAAAAGTGCCCCTGTATATTTTCGGACAGCTACAGGCTATACAAGGCTCCAAAGGTCCGTCTGCCATTAATCTCACTAAAACCACTTCCGAGGGGTGTCCTGCTAGAGCTCCCGCTAACCCTGCAGTTATACCAATCGTGATCTTTTCATAAATAACTGGATATCTTTCATATTTCCTGCAGGAAAATAAAAATATTTGAGGGTAATATCATAGCCAATATTTAGTTGAAGCATTTTTTTTTGCGTAATTAAGCCTAGGTATTATTTGAGCGGACTATTAAGATGATCTCAAGTTATTCATATAAAATATTTTTTTTTTAGTGCAGCACTTTTAGACAACTTTTAGGGTATTACAAATGTTAAATCAATACTTTTAATACATACATAACTTTGTAAGTATAAGCCAAACGCCATACTCAAGATTGGTACACAATATAGGAATTATAAATTAAAAATCAATACCTGTAGTGTACATTATAGAGCGCATGATAAACACCAAGTCTAGTTGTGGTGTTGGTTATCTGCCTCAATAATCCAGCAGAGAGACCAGCGTACAACGCCTTGAACCCTCTGCAACGTACTATTTGCCGCGCCATTTCTCTTGTGGTACAATATCGAGAGATCAATTGTAGACGCACTTTAATCAGGTCTAAAGGATGTACAATTGTTGTCGCTACCATACTAAAAATAATTTAAAATATTTAAATTGATGTAGTTTAAGCAATAATGTTCACGTGTTATAATTCTCACTTCAATGTATATAGTATCTCAGCTTATTAAAGGAGTCCAGCAGGACATAGAAAGATTTTTACTTTACTTTAAAATAACAATACTTATTTTACTTTACTTTGAAATATAATAGAAATAGTACCCAGAAAATCCTCCCAACACCATTGCAATATGCCATGGCGCGTCCTTCTTTGTCCGTCCTGCTTTTTGAGACATACCTTGACCATGATTAACTTATTTAATGACTTTATATTTTTTTTTTAAATAATTTTATTTATAGTAACTTTATTAAGAACGTATAAACATTTTTAATTATTTAAATTAAAGTATGAATTTTGACTTTCTAATTTATATCCTTGTTTCATTTCTGTCAGATTTGAAACATTCACTTTTTTTATTAGGTTGACAATTACTGACAATGACCTCTCGTCATATACTTACAGTAGTATGTACTATGTTTAATTGGCTATTGATCTATATTGCTTATACAGTCTTATAAGCTATTTGTTATCTATCAGATTTTAGAATTTTTACTAAGAAAAAAACGCTATTATTGAGATCCGGTTTAAAGGTTCGGTTCTCATGTGAGTGTGACGAATCGTTAATTAAAATTGTATAAATTAGACAATAAAATATACCTGACCATTGAGAGTATCTAAAGTGGGTATTTAGACAATGATTAAAGTGCATTTTAAAATGTGCGCCGACCCTTAGTGATCATAAAAAAGCAATGGCAACAGGGATATTACATCTTAGGTCACCACTGATAAATAACAAAATACACCACCCATACCGATTATTTTATTGAAAAAACAAATAAATTTTATGATTATTTTAATTTCAGACTTTAGTTTTAAATGACGTATTTTATACCTACGTCTATTCAACCTGGAATTTTTAGCTTGATATAATATAACACCAAATATTCCAACAAATGGCCAAAGAGAGTAGAAGACTGACCGCATCCATCTGAAAAGTTTGCATAACCGATTCTGTTCAATGTTTTATATTATTAAATGCTAATTTTCAATCTCTGCCAACCGTAAAACAATAAATCATTTTATTCGCTTGTTTATTATTATAACACTTGACTGCCTCGTTGGTGTAGCGGTTAGACACAAGGCTGCAGAGCCCTGGGTTCTAAGTTCGAACCCCAGATCTGGAAGTCGGAAGTGTGTACATTCCCGTGCCTCAGAACGAGTAAAGCCGTTGGTTCCGTATATAAGTTTTTCAGGTCGTGTCGGTTAGGACGTCATCATCATTATTACACTAGTAAGTTCAAAATAACAGTATAAATCTGCACTTGAGTTAATTCCTTTCGAAGATAATCTTGAAAGCGGTTATATGGTATGAGATGAAACAGTTATTATCGGTCAATTCCCTCAAAAATATCATTGGATTGAAAAAACCATATGTACGTAAGTACGAAAAATAAGTACACATATCATTATTCTAGTTTGGACGAATTAAATTTATCTTGATATTAGCGGGAAATAACAACAAATGAAATCAAAATATATTTTTCATAACAAACTTTAATATAGCAACATTCTCTTAAGTTAGTCACATACAACTGCCTCTATAAAAATATATTCGTTTAATTTATGCTTATCTAACATACATTAGCGGCTCATACGTTACAATAGCCACGTTACGACGTGCATATTTTAGGAAACAGTGATGTATCATTCTTATGGCGACACTTCACTTAGCATCACTTATGGACCGATTCGGTTATATTTGGTTCATTTGCACAAATATATCAAATGACGTAATAAATTAGTACTTATTTCAGTACACTTATCGACTTTTAGTTCGATTTAAATTCAGTCCAAACTTAATCTAATCAAATATTTTTACATATTTTATATACCAATTATTTGATCAAACAAACAACGAACAACAAAAAAGTGATACATTTACGCAGTATTTAAAAATATAGACACAATTATAAAAAAAAAAAATCAAAACGAATGAATATATAATTTTACCAAGGATTATTTATAAAAAATATTTTTAGAACACAAAATTTTATAGATTTTTTCTTTTTTTAATTAGGACAATGCTTTTGCTTATCTAGCTCTTCGTTGTGATAAATGAACACAAATAGAAGAATTTAAATATAATGATATTGGTCCTGTTGTAGCCAATGGGACTATAAGTAGTGACAGACTAAAAATATCTCTTAGTCGTGTCTATGGTAAAAAGGTAAGAAATTCCTGTCAAATAGGTATGTTAAGTTTAATCGTATATATGACCACAATTCATATTCAAACAATACAAATATATATTGCGCAAATGGAAGCTTCCCTAGAAGTATAATAAAATAGATGTTATAAAGAGATACATGTATTTTTAAATATCAAAACAGTTTTTTAAGAGAAACAGCAAATTAAAGAGATTCGTCTAATTGAAGAGACGTTTTAAAAGATGTACATGTGTTATGTATTTAAATGTTGCCTCAAAAATTGGGTTTTAGCACTAGTATTCTTATACAATCAACAAAAAGAAACAAAAAATGCTTGCTATAAAAGTATATACCTACATTAATTAAAAAAAAAATGCAAAAAGGCGCGCTAACAAGTCACAGATACCATACAAAAAGACGACAAAAAAATATAACAATAAACAGTTCAAAAACTATAAATTCATCTGAACACAGTTGCAAGAAGGAATTATAAGAATAATTTTGATGTTAAGTAACCTGTTGTTTGAAAAAATATATTTTTTTTATCGTTTAGAGTCCAAACTGGACTTTGTACAATACCTAAAGAAAATTGTGTAAATATATAAAATAATTTCATAAAAGCTGATGATCTAAAACTATTTTGTACTTAGCAGCAAATTAATATAAAAAACCAAACAAGCATTTTTTTTTTTTTATATTTGGCACTCTAAATCACTCATAAACCTATGTTTGTGCTGAAATTATTTGAAAAATGTTTTTTTTTTTTTTTTTTAAATAAAAAACGAGATTTTATTGCTGTGACATTTACGTGACAGTGAATTTTCATGATAGACAAATTAAATACGAAAGTTCACATTACACTAAGCTTATATTAATATTGAATATATATAATTTAATTGTTAATAGCAAAGTTGCAAGTAAAAAAATATCTTAAGTGTTGTCGTTTGGTATGTGGTGGTTTGGTTTAAAATTGAATCACATTTTTTTGTCTTTCAAGGTTGGCAGTTGAAAATATATCTTAGATAAAGTTTTATTTAAAAATCTTTAAAAACATCTAATTTTTTTGTGCCTTACATATTTTTAATCTGTTGCTAAAACTTAAGCAATAAAACATATTAATAATTAAATAAAAAGTAAATTAATATATTTATTATCTGTTACATAAATGTAGATTATTTAAAATTGTAAACATAGTTCTACATAAACGATTAAAGTGCAAAATGTTTAAAAAAATTCAACAAAATTGTATCTAAAAGCGATATTTATAAATATAGTATACAAAAACGTTAAAAAAGCTTCATTTTTACAAAAACTTCAAGCTCATCTTTTTTTTTTTCATCGGACGTAGATTAAACAAATAGGCAGTCAGACTATATTAATTCAAAATATATCATTGACACGGATTATAAAATCATTTACTTTCATCAACCAAACTTAACTGTATTATAATTATTTTTATTGATTGAAAAGGTGCAGTCAGGCAAATGTTGACCACTGATATTGAGTGGTGTGTATGCATATGTGCGATAGCATATGGTCCCCTATCGATAATTTCCATGCGTGATGAATAACAATTCAATTATTGTATTTAATAAAATCTATGTAAATGATTTTCGGAACAGTGTAACTACTGAATTTCTCGCAGGTCCTTCTCTGTAAAATCTACACTCCGAACCGGTGGTTGAATTTAATTAAATCATGTAAATTTGCTCGCACTCTTGCGAGTACTGATACTCGAATAAATTATATTTTGATTGTGATATATATTGGTGGACCATATTACTAATATTATATTATATGACTTTAAAAATATTAATAGATCTTTCCAAATTACACTTTCAAATAATTGTTGTTCTCTCTGACAATCTTTAGATCTATGGTCGAATGTCTCCCGTGCGTTTATATTAGTAAATAACAGTTTTTAATGCCGTAGACTATTCTTTATATAATGAAGTCCATCCTGTGCCCAAACATATACGACATGCAATATAGTTCGCGACCTATTTCAAGAGCCACGTCCAACTAACAACTAAGACCAACAATAAAATCATACATGTCGAAATTTATCATAAACTTATCACGGTAGCTTTGATTTCATATTTTCACTCGAACACTTTACGTGTATTTGAAGAATGCTGTGTTCATCTGTTCGAGGAATATGAAGGTGAGGACCGTGTGCGGGCCGAGGCGCGCGTAGTACGGCAGGAAGCCCTTCCACAGGGATAGGACGCCCTCGTTCTTTAACAGGCTCGTCACTACCGCCATCTGTGACTGACCTTTGGCTGCGTTTTGGATTCTGTGATCGAGTTTTTTTTTAATGAATTATATTTTTCAAAAAAGTATTTTCTAAGACACAATCTTTTTTTTTAAATTAAGGGAAAATTAAAGTTAAATAATAAAATGATTATAAATAATATGTTACCTGGTCTTAATGATGTCAACGGGCATGGAGGCGATGGTGGTCACCAGACCAGACACCATTGACGCGCAAAAGTGTAGGAATATGCCGTCGGGTACGTATTTCACGAAAACCTCTCTTGCCTGAGGAAATGTATGAGACATTTTAACACAAGAAATGGCAAATCAACTAAAACATATATTTAAAGAGTAAACGCTTAGTTAAATCGTTTAATTATGGCTAAATTTTAAGTTATTAGTAGAAAATAAAGACTGTACGCTTAGATCTTTTAAACTACCCAAAGAATTTTATTACGGTATTCATCAATAAACAATGATTCAAGAAGAGGCTTATGAATTATGTAGCAGAGAAAAGCCGAGAATTCCAACTTTTCTAGCCGGCAAAACTTAGAATATTTTTTGAAATGTTTGTTTTTCAGTCTAAAAGTGTGCATATATATGGAACTGTATGAATTGTATGTAAATAATTTTTTCCTGAACGATAGGACCGATTTTGATGAATATTCGTGTATATTTGAATGGGGACCCTTGTTTGTTTAGATTGGACCCGGTAGGTATATATTATATATGTGTATGTATGTCATGTGTGTTATATAGAGCAATACCTGCGAGTAGGTGCTGAGCTGCGCCGCGTTGACGACCATGGCGCGCCCGACGGTGGGCGTCGCGCCACGCCACAGCTTCAGAACACCTTCCTCGCGGATTATCCTGTACACGAGTTATTGCATCCGTCAGGAAAATAATAATGATGGCCTCTTGACTGATTTCCAACTACCTCCAGGAAACTTCTGTCATAATCCGATGGGACGCCAAATCCAACGATAGGAAAGATATCAGGCGCAGGATCAACGGCTTAACGTGCTTAACGGCTTTTTGAGGCACAAGAGTTTATACACTTGAAAATTCTAAACAACGAGCTGTTACTGATTTTGTTAGAAAAATCTAATATTTTTTTACTGGCCCGATTCGGATTTGAACCAAGGATCTGCGATCTTGATACAAGGCACAAGACCAACAATGCAGTCAGAATTTATAGGCATTGAACAAAAAGACAAGGAAGGTATGGGTGTACATTTAAATAGATAATAATTTTGAATATTTAAGTATTTTTTTCATGGCATAGCTGGGCGGAACGCCAAATCGGCTCGGCAATGGTAAGTGGTCACCACTGTCCATAGACAATAACGCCGTATAAATATTACATAACCAATGTGCCAACAACCTTGGGAGTTACTATGTTACGTCCCTTGTGCTTGTAGTTTGTGTAAAATTGAAATAAATATATCGTCTCCTGAAAAAAATCCTTTAAGTTTATTTACATTAGTTTTTTTTTATTTCCATTTGTTTTGCATTGCATTGCTAGTCATGTCCAGCGTGCAACATTGAAGCAATCATATGTGACGTAATATACATAAATTACAAAACAATTTGCGCAGTTTCTATGTTTGTATGCATGTATCTAATGGATTAGAATAAGGCTTACCTCAATAACGCATCTAAAACATTCTTATAGTTTCTCCGTTGCTCCATTGGTAGTCTTCCGTCGGCTGTCATGCGAATGAGCGCTACCTGGAAACATTTTTTTTCGAAAATTTTTAATTAATCAGATACATTTATTAATACTAAACTAAATAAAAAAAAACTTGGTTTCGCATTTTTAAGTATGTTTTCTTTTGTAATATTTACGTGATTTAATTTTTAAATATTTCTTTACACGTGATGAAATTATAAATTCAAAATCAAATTTGAGAACATTGTATCTAAAGTCTATTCCAATGGCAGGAGGAGTTAACATAAACAAACCTTATATTTTCACATTTTCATATTTGCACATCATTGTTTTATCATATTGCGATTGTAATTCATTATTTTCTCAAAAATCATCGAATATTTATAGCGGTCGTATATATACGATTATTGTTTTTACCAATATGACGTCACCAAAAACTGACATCGTTTTTGCGTGAATAAAAAATTTAATTCAATTAAATTTTATACCTTTGATGGCAAGAAAGCGTGTTTATTTTGCCGAAATATATTTTTGTGGCTCTTTATTAGGAAAATCAACATTTTGAAATACTTTTTCAAACATAGTAGAATAAGCTATTCGGGTTTTTAATCCAGGGCCTCCAGAGAGTGAAGTGGCAGCCAATAAGGGGAATGAGGTTAAGATAGCAATAAAGATGAATGGAAAAGTAAAGTTCAATGCGTCGACCTTACAGTGTAAGAGGAACTGAATCAATGATGATTTACCTCAGCTGGGGTGCCGACGAATGCACCTACAGATCCGGCTGTGACACCTAAGAGTGTCTTGGTACCGAAGCCAGGTGCAGCACCGGCATTACGTCTGAAACAATGATAAGAATTGATAAATATAATTTAAGAAAGTATGAAAAAGCTCGAACAATTCTTCCTATGGACTCGTAACTAATTTTTGATTAGTATTGAAACGATACAAAAGAATCGCCATCGATTTTTCTAAAGATAATGTTTTTTGAACCTCAGCGACATCAAGGCAAGGATGTAACTAATAGTAAATTTAATTTAAATCGGTTCAGCGATTTTCGCGTGAAGAGGTTACAGACAGAGTTACTTTCGAATTTATAATATTAGTAGGTATAGACAATAAAGTCGTATGCATACCAACAGAGTTTGCTAAACAAATGTTTAGTATGATAATATTTATCACACAATTAATAATATCACACAATAGTGTCCTACTCATGAAAGGGCAAGGAAATGTCATCTACTAATATCTACCACATCAGTAGAACAGAATTACTCACCAATGAATAATAAAATTAAACAACGACTTTTTTATCTAGCTTTGATCTAGAACTAGAAAGGGCTAGATTTAAAAAAGGTTTAGAATTAAGAGTCTACGGAAGAACCGTGTTGGAAACGTAACAATTAGTAAAAAGTAGAAAAATTGTCTCTGTCTAAATCTCATTGTCTATGAGGATTGAATCTGTTGTAATAATATGTATGTAGTATAATCGTAACTAAGCTCAAGATCAATCGTAAGAACTCAAAAGTAATCATCATATAGACCGGCTTTTTCGCTCCGGCTACTATTTGTAATATACCTATGTGTGTAAATATAATCAAAACGAATTCCACAATTTTCACAGTCTATGCCATCTTCTTCGACGATGATATCTTTAACAATTTTGGCAAAATTCGGACGGCTTAAGGGAGACTAGCTAATTGCATAGGAGATAGATTGTCATCTATCCTGTACAATTACAGGTATCTACGCAAAACAGATGCACTTCTATTCATTCATTTTTATAGTCCGATCAGCTATAATTATATGAAAAGAGGATCAATACCTTCACCTACACAAAAAATTGTCGTCGGCTGTGTAGGCCTATTTAAGGCCTACAAATGTCGTTCAAGGTCAGACGAATATACGAAAGACTACTAAAAGCCTGGGTAGGGAGACATGCTGTGACATGCGTTGCCCAGTACGGGAATCAATTAGATGACACACACAACCTTTTAACAGCTTCGTCTACCTAGTCTTTAACTTGTTACGAGTTTCGAATTCGGATTACGGCCCAATAAAAGTTATTGTGGTTTTCGGTCAAGGTCATATCACAGTAGCATCCTGTGTTGAAATATTGGCAGAATGTCAAATTCCTTGCCTCGGAAAAAACGTAGTCATTGATCCTACGTCTGATTTTTGTTCATATTATTTGGTTTCGTAATATAGCGTGACGATTCTTCTCCAGCATTTCACAGGAACAGACTAAGTAAAACATCCAATTTTGTTCAGTTATTATTATATATTTATGGTTATACAGACGTTCTTAGTGTCACGCTATCAGATTTGTATTTTGCAATATTTTCGACTAACAAAACAAGAGGTCGATAGTTTATCTTTCGAATTTTCGTCTTGTGACGTTAATGTTATATCAACACGAATGGGATTTCATTATATTTAAAAGATTCGAATTACAGATACCAAAATTAACTATATTTTTAAGGCATATTCAATTTTGTATTTATATTTTTGAATTAAATTTAACTAATAAAACGTTATATGCACAGAATGTACAAAAAAAAATCAGCGACGTATAGTTTTTTTTTAAAACTACGTATAATATTTTAACGAAAAAAATCAAAAGCTACTCTGTAATACTCTGATTAGTTGATTATAGATTTTTACAAAATTTTATTATTCTTTTTTATTGTGACGTTATTAGTTTTTTAGTTTTTCTTTTTTACATAAATTATTATATAGAATGTAAAAAAACACATTCACCTTATAGTAAGGTCACAATTATCCATAAACAGTATTATTGTAAGAAGTGTAAACCACACTTTAGACCGTCAATGAATTCACAAATATGAGATATATTGTATTGTGTCTTGTGCCTTATACTTATAACACTGACTCAATAAACCTTAAAATAGAAACAGCAACAGAGAACGTTGAATATGTCAACAGTGGGTGAATCTAAGTTTGCGCAAAACCAATTAAAAAAAAAAAAACATTAAATACTTTGTAATTGTTTTCTACTATATGTTATGTGTAAATGTTCTTAAAAATTATCGTACGACACGTTTTATCTTATCGTTAATTAATAAGTCATCTCTAAGAATTACGTTGGCTATATATTTTAAGGTATTGAAGAGCGGATTTTGTTAGTATTGAAATGAGTGCATTAACATTTGTATCGGTCAATCTATTTTTAGTCAGTCCGCATATGCAACACACTAAAACTAAACAATTTTTTGTAAGTTAGTTGTTTATACATCATACTACACAATTCATATTTTCCCCACCGACTACGTTCTGAGCCGAGGTGCGATCTCCTAGGAGACACCCTCAGGACGAACGTCACTCTCGAGCCCAAAGGGGTTCACTATAAGGCAGAGTCTTAACACTCGCCCCAACGTTCGGTGACGCTGTAAAGGCCAGTAGGGTCAACAGCAATACTCATCCATGATACAAAAAAAAATTCCTATTTAGTTGGTTTTGTGCGGCTGTCGTTCTCTATCCTATATTAGCGACCCGCCCCGCAATCGCAAGGGAGCAATGCTGCCACAAAATATACTACAGAATGTCTTACAACGTTCAGTTTTTCTGTCGTTAGCCGATACACATCGCTGTCTCTGCGTTTTAAATCTGTAATATGTTCGAAAATATTCATTTAAAAGACATGCTGTAAAGGGCCATATTCGCTTCGAAAATAAGCCATTATTTCCCGTAAAAATTAAAGACTTTTTTTTTACTATGTAATGATGATTATTATTATTATATGAAGCGTAGGCATATTGTTTATTGATTATTACAACAGTGTGCGGTACTCCGGCCATAGACACTTTTTTCACGCAGTGAAACGGGGTTATATGGAATTCCTACCCAATAATTTATTTGCGATGGGCGTCCTCGACGCGGATCAGAGAATCGGGATCGTGTTAATGCAACAAGAGCCGAGATGGCCCAGTGGTTAGAACACGTACATCTTAACCGATGATTTCGGGTTTAAACCCAGGCAGGCACCACTGAATTTTCATTCACTTAATTTGTGTTTATAATTCATCTCGTGCTCGGCGGTGAAGGAAAACATCGTGAGGAAACCTGCATATGGCTAATTTCAACGAAATTCAGCCACATGTGTATTCCGCCAACCCGCATTGGAGCAGCGTGGTGGAATATGCTCCAAACCTTCTCCTCAAAGGGAGAGGAGGCCTTTAGCCCAGCAGTGGGAAATTTACAGGCTGCTAATGCTAAAAAAAAAAATGTTAATGCAACGCATTCGCGAACCCTCCTCTCTGACATTGACCCTACTCTATCATAGTTTCCTGGCTAATATTATAAATACTATATATTTAAAGAATTTTATTTGTGCTCATTTCTAATTTTATGGAATATTTTATTGGTTTTATTAATTATATAATAGTTAAAAAAATTATTATAACTTCTTATCTCTAATTATTGCTTATATTTATTTTATATTTTCAATACAAATTGTGCAATATGGTAGTGCACGGTGAGACTGTCTGTAAGTCTTGCCTAGATAATTTTGAAATGTATTTTTTTTTTATGTTGATGTAATATTGTGTCTACTGTTGGTTGTCCTAATGATAATAAATAAATAAAGACAATTAGATTTATACATTTTACTACTCTTCACCGATTCTTTAGTGTTATATTCCTAACACATCCATTCTTGAGACGTCTTATATAGACCTTCGACTTTGTTGCAGGATGTACAATTAGGGGATACTATTAAAGTAATATACTTTATCTTTATCAAATATTGCGATCTACTTGGATTGGATTATAATATAGATCAAGTGTACCGTGCGATTGAAAAAGTAAAAGTATTTTATAGAATTGTTAAAGGCCCATGACCTCAATAGCTCATGGTCTTATGAACAATTCGGACACTATTGATAGTGTTTTAAAATACACAATGTATATTTCAGCAAGATATTATACGTTGGCAAATAGGCCACCTGATGGAAAATGATTTTTATGAGCAGTGGTGATCACTTAACATTATATTACCAATGAGACACCAACGCTGGTAATTAAGATGTTATGTCCCTTGTACATGTAGTAACAGTGGTTGACTCACCCTTCAAACCGAAACAACAACACGAACTATTGCCATTTCGCGGAATATGTGAGTGGGAGGTGTACTTATCCATAAAAAACCGGGAAAAAATACTGGCCCTCCTGGATACTTATGTATATATCGCAGGCAACTATCTTAATTAGGTATTTAATTAACAGAATATGTCGTGCGATAACAGCGCAGAAGATATACGATTTATTGTTTACAGAAAAATTTATAAATCTTTCAGCACATTTTTAGTATACCTATGCCTTTTTACAGGTCGGTCTGAAGTTAATTAATATTATGAACGTAATTTGTATTGGCTAAACGTATACGGACCGTGTATTGAAAAGCTAATTTAACTAATCGGCTGCGAGATGCATATGTACCGAAAAAAGTCGCATAACGTGGCATTCCATATTCATTTGCAAAAACGCCATTAGTAGTTTGGGTTACAACACGAGTTCATAAAAACACTGGCCTTTACACTATTGGTCATAGTATATATGTAAAATACTCGCACTTCATTGGTAGATTTATATATGCGAGACGAATACAGCATGTAAGACGATCCTAAGAAATGATTTAACTAATGAAGATCATGCGCAATGGCACGCGCCAATGAGCGCGCAAGGGCAATTTCCTTTAGGAGCTAGTTTAACGGACTTTATATAAGATAGCTCTATTCAACTCTACGGACCAAGGGTAGGGACCCTTAATTGTTTGATTACGACAACGTGCAAATAACGCAAATATCAAAAACGCACAAATATTAAAATTGCACGCCTCTTGCATTCATACTTTGGCAAATATTTTTACACATTTGAGTTATTTGCGGATGAAGAGTACGCGTGTATGACGTGTTTGTTATATTTATACAACAAATATTCTGACAAAAAATACAATTGTTACGTGGACATGCTGAGTCGAGTGAAGTACTTAGAGATAAAATATTATGCTATCTAGAGCTATAAATTGAAGATTCACGTTTAAATCGATTATATCTAAAGCCTATAAAGTGAGTAAATTACACGCAATTTATTACAAAATATAAATATTGATAAGCAAATACCTATATCGTCCAGTGACTAGTATAGATTCGACTGCGAAGGGAGTAAAGATAAACAAAACTTACGTTTAAATATCCCATGCGATTTGGTAATAGCTCTGTTATATTTTGGACTACAAACAGTTATTTTTTATATTATATTCATAGTATATTTTATATATAGTTAGACGTTCAAACCGAAATTATTCTGAGGCCATAATGAATATCATGGATTTATTCAAGATATCGACCAATCAAATCGCCTCAAATGAAAGTTGTTT
Source organism: Vanessa atalanta (assembly GCF_905147765.1). Classification (NCBI taxonomy): domain Eukaryota; kingdom Metazoa; phylum Arthropoda; class Insecta; order Lepidoptera; family Nymphalidae; genus Vanessa; species Vanessa atalanta. Next base: position 10,028,125 of record NC_061886.1, on the reverse strand, counting down.
GTTTATTTTCACCCATCCTGTGATTGGAAAGCTATATACTGAGGTAATTATATTTTAAATAGAAATAAAAATGGTTGAAAGATCAATTTATACTAAATTATAAATGTGAAAGATACTCTGTCTGTCTGACTGTCGCTCTTTCAGTGCCAAGCCAATGAACCGAATTTGACGATATTTGGTGTGAAGCAAACTTGAACTCCAAGGATGGACATAGGTTACTTTTTTGTCTAACACATGACAACCAACCCCTAAAACAAGAGCGAAGCCGCGGGAGACAACTAGTCATCTATATAAACGTATGTGTTTTTGTATTTCTCAACGTAACTCTAAAATATACTCTGAAAATTACTAAAAGAACCGAAGGTATGAGACTTTGACATATCGATGCGTGATCATCCGTAGATGGTTATAGCCTATTTCTTTTTGTTTTTAATTTCGTTGATCCTTCCATTTTCAAATTTAAAGTTTATTTCATGCTCAGCGAAGAGCGTTGGTAACAGCTGCTAACATTACATAAATAAGAACCAAAGAGATGCATTTTCGGAGATGCTGGCTCAGACCGGGCAAGCTTCACTGACTTTTCATGTGCCTTATTTATGTTTCTAATTCATCTCGTGCTCAGCGAAAAGAGAATCGTGAGGAATACTACATGTGTCGGATACCACACGTAAAATCATTAATCCGAACTGTAGTAATGTGGATATAACTCCGAATCTACCGATATTTTCCTCTAGACATTTACAATCTCAATCATCTTAACCGATGATTTCGGGTTCAAACCCAGGCAGGCACCACTGAATTGTCATGTGCTTAATTTGTGTTTATAATTCATCTCGTGCTCGGCGGTGAAGGAAAACATCGTGAGGAAACCTGCATGTGTCTAATTTCAACGAAATTCTGCCACATGTGTATTCCGCCAACTCGCATTAGAGCAGCGTGGTGGAATATGCTCCAAACCTTCTCCTCAAAGGGAGAGGAGGCCTTTATCCCAGCAGTGGGACATTTACGGGCTGCTAATGCTAATGCTAATTTACAATCTCAATGAAAATTAAAATATTTTCATAACAGTTCGTTAAAAATATTCAACGAAGACAATAAAAATAGCTCGTTTTAATTAAAATTACGCAATTGCAACATCGCATGGATATTAGTTGGCATAGCGAAATGTAGGTTAGTTTAATACAGAGCTAACAATAATGAGAAAAAATTTAATAGCTTATTTTATTTATTGTATAACGTAGTTATCACGATGATTATTTATAGTACTGATTCTTGATTGATATTTATGATCGAATACTAAGTTAGCTCTACTTTTTTTTCTGTAATAGGTAGGCGGACCGGCTAATAGGCCACCTGAATTTAAGTGGTCACCACCGCCCATAGACATTGGCGCTTTTAGAAATATTAACCAACCATTACTTCGCCAATGCGACACCAACCTTTTGAAAGACGTTATGTTTCTTGTGCCTGTAGTTACACTGGCTTACTCGCCCTTCATACCGGAACACAACAATACCAAGTATTGCTGCTTGGCGGCAGAATATCTAATGAGTAGACGGTACTACCATACGGGTTTGCTCAAAGCCCTACCACCATTTAATTCAATTCAATACTGTACCATGACGATTAAAAAAGTGTAATGACAACTTAGGTTCAAATTTAATTATACACTTATAAAAATAAGATAAATACCGTTAAATTCTGTATTAGTTATTTGTTATGAATTTTATTTGCCATATATCTACGTACTCGTATATACATAGATAGTATATATTTATCTGAGAGTGCTGATTCATGTAGATGTAGTAAGCTAGTGACGTATCTTTATTTCGTAATAGATAAATATTTTATAATATCGTTATCTCCCGTCACTGTTGTTCGAAACAACAAATTAGTATTTCACGAGCAAATCGATGTTTATGAGTTAAATTACTGGTGAAATCAGTTACTAACCACTATAAACTAATTACGTAACTATTTTTACTAAAGACTCCAAATTATAAGAAATAAGGTAACAAATGAAATGGTACTTAAAATTCATTCGGTAGGGCTTTGTGCAATCCCGTCTGGGGAGGTTATACCCACACCCATAAAACTAGAACACATCAATAATTTTATTCGTGTGTTCTAGTAGAAAAATCATGCATGTGTGTATATATAGCTTTTTCCAATGGAAGAAGGACAAAAGCTAAACAAACATTAGATTTACACATTTCATGCGATTTGCTAAAAGCTCAGCGATATTGTACACATTAATATATCTACTTATTTCCGCTTTAATTTTACTTAAAAAATTAAAGCATATATCTTTCGTTGACATTCGAAACGCCATAATAATGGGAATATCCCAATCCATAGTGAATATCATAGATTTATCGAGCTGTTGACCAATGATATCGCGTCAATTTGCAGTGCAAATATTGTTTATTAGGCTTTTTTCCTGTTATGGTTGGAATAGAGTAAAGATATATATTTTCCATGATGTGCATAATTTTTTTTACACATCCCTTATCTTCAAAACAATTAATGTTATCGACTTGAATCTTATCTATCGTCGGAAAATTGCATAATTCATGAAATTAACACAATTACATTTTTTTTTTTAAATTACTCCCTGTATTTATACAGTATGTGAAAAATTATATTATGTTTCCAACTTGTCCCTTACTTCTATAGTAAATATTAAAAATTTACTATGGTATTTAACTTAATAAAAATACTTACATAGATTTTTGTCATTTTTATAGAAAATCATGTTTTTTTTTTTAATATTTATCAATATGTACACAGAAAAAAGTAGCTGAAGTTCAATTTACATTCTGCTTAGTTTTATTTATGATTTAAAAATAATTTCCTATCTGTCCTAATTTCCTGTACTGTCTTCATTGACTACTAAAAAAATAAAATTAATATACATACTATCTGATTTGATTTTACACCATATTTTATTGACTTTATATCTGATCACATTGAATCATCAATTTAAATTATAATCCATTTTGAAGAGAGAGTTTGCCGGTATAATCTCAGATACCTTAGACCTCATTGTTGATGGAAAAATGACAGTATTTTAACAAATGTTTATAGTAGAAGTAACCTTACTCTTGTAGCCTCTTGTACCTACATGTTACAAAAAAATTATATAATGTATAGAAATAAAATCTATCACTACTTACTCTTTATATGAATCGAACAGCCAATTATATATTCCAAGACGTGTTGTTGTATATGTGGCCTGTCTGAGCAGCCCCGCAGATAGGCCAGCATACAAGGAGAAGAATCCTTCCCTGGCTAGAATCTCTCCAGCTACAGCAAAGGAAGTTCGACCACCTCCACTCAACTGCATTCGTGTTTTTATCAAATCTAATGGCTGCACTACACATGTTGCAGCCATGCTGAAAAATCATAATATTGGAAATACAGATTTGTACTATTCTTATGATATTATGAATATCATTCATCATAGGTCTTCATTGATAAGTTTTAATTTTTTTTATTATTATTGTGGCTGATGAATTTTGGACACTGCCTGATTGAACAAAGTTTAAAAAAAATGTCTTTCACAACAATAGACTTTATTTATGTTTAATCTTAGAACATATGTATTTCTTTCTCTGTATTTTTACTTAGACATAATTCCTCAAGCTATATTTCTAATTGTAACTTGATATTAGCAAAAACAAGTAAATATCCTTATCTGTGTATTGATTATATAATGAATGCAGTAATTAATATAATTTACAGTAACCATAGTCTGAGGTTGTCAACATTGAAACTCTTTACCAATTAACACTCAATTACTGAGCAGTATGGAATCTATTACGTTAAAATACATAACCCATATGTTTCCAAGTTATTGCTATGCTATCAATGCAATCACTATTATTTTGTAACAAAATTACAAAAAAAAAACAACGTTCTATTTTAAAAACGAAATTGACATTGATAGTGAAAAGGACAAGGTTACATAAATAAAATGTTATACCCAGAAAGACCACCAAATGCGAATTTAAGTCCATTCGGTATATACCGCTCCTTTGGTGCAGCAACTTGCTGAGACATTTTTATTTTAAACTAATAACTCAGTATATATATTTTAAGTTATAAAACGAATTGCCGTACGCGTCGACCAGTCTTTGATGACTTATAACTTGAACTATCAGTGGAATTTCGATCTATCATCTATGTGGTTTAAAACTTCATATAAACATCTGATTGTCAAATATCAACTGACAATTGACATAAGTTGTTTGACATTTGCTAAAAATGTAACCCTACTCAAAAATAAAAGGCACAACTTTTTTTTTATGACGAAAACATGTATAGTCATAAAATGACAAAATTTTGTTGTTTAGAGTTGTGTTTTTAAGGATATGATTGTTCTAAGAGCGTTTTTAGAAATATATCATCTAAAAGGGTGAACGTAGAGACGACGATTTGTTAAATTAGCCATTTTTCTAATTTCAAATTTAGAAATTGGTTTTTTAGCTAACACAATTCGATAAAAAACTAATAGGTACTACAGAAGTTTCGGTGTTTACTATATAATGTATCCGAAGGAATATACCATCGAGTACATACTATACCAATAGAAATAAATAAATAAAACGCTCTATCTACTTATGGTGCTTTATACATTTAGGTATAATCTATCATGTCTACAAGACTACTAAAACAAAATAAGATCTTGATTATATTTTTTTATATTAACAATGGTTTCGCAAAAATTGGTAGTTTGTAATTGATAACAGCGATACTAACGTTAGTTTTGGTGGTTTTGGAATCAATTAATCATTGGCAAATCAATATTGTCGATTGTGTCGCTGATATAAATAGCTCATGGGGAGCCATCAATACTATCAATAGTACAGTACAGGCACGATACGACAATGGCTAACACCTTAACTATCGGTAGAAAATCGATTGTCTCTCGATAGTTGATGAACGATATGCAACACTAATCCTTAACATCCCAGTCCGCTAATGCGGGTAGTGGTTGCATGTGCTTTTGATTTTATATTTTTTTTGTTGCTTCTTTATAATGTTCCGCACGCTCTATCTGCATTTTGTTTTATAATCTTTGGTGGCAACAAATCGGTTAAGTCATACACACACACACACATCACATATAAGACAATCTGAGGCGCTACCTATCAACAAAATAATGAAACATATTAACAACAATTTATTTATTCATCATCCTCATTATTCTCATTATTTTCATTACTCGTTGCTTGAATGTACTGTTCTGCCCAATAATCAGGTCCTACGTTGAATGCCTGGAAAAGTAAATGTTTTATTAGCTAATAATAAGGATTCATCAATCTTGGTCAGTCACTAGACCCACTGTGAAGTCAATAATAAAATATTATAACAAATTTTTGTATTTACCTCTGACATTTTACTTAGCAGAAATATTTTAGGTATTTCTTCTTCTGCTCGTTGCCCCCACTCAAAAAAGAAAGTATCATTTCTACCCTGTCATAGTGGAAAATATTAATTAAAAAAAAAAAAATCTTAATTTTGTATAGCTAATCATGCTGTATGTTTAAAATTGAAAAAAATGTTCAATATAAGCATAACAAAGTCAAAGATAGTTGCCTCACTTGTAAACAGTAATTAATGACAACCAGCACTGAAGCAGTATAGTGATATAAGGTCTAATTTTGCTCATCAAAAGCAGAAGATACCATAAGGACTCTTCTTCTTTTGGTGAGAAAACCTTGGAATTACCCAAGAGTAGGAAATTTCCTGGATATTATACTCTATCAAATAAGTAATGTTTACACAGTAAAATAAAAAGTTGCAAAAATAATACCAGACTAAGGAAAAAATTGCATTCGGAAAAGTATTAAACAAAAAAATGTACTCATCGGACATTCATATCTACTATATATATAATATTTAGTAGGTATAGTATTTGCATTTCCCATTTTATTTTTATTAAATCTTTTGTTAGAATATTTAATTAATTTTAAATTATAATTATCATGAAATATGTATTTACTTTTATGTATTTTAAATACATCTGTCTGGTGAATGTTTTAATTAAAAGCTTCTTCTTCTCAACATCAAACTCTTTCATCAATTGTGCTTCAGTGAGAAATTTCCACATGTCATCTGTAAAAAAAAAACTTATTTGAGTAACAGAAGGAATTATCCATGGTGGCAACTGGCAGGAGAGTGAAGATGCTGTGAAAATGCTTCGCACTTACCACTTACTGTACCACCAAACATTGGTACAAAAATAAACAACAAAAATGCTATGTTGCAATTTTTAATGGTAAATGAAAGCCAGTGTTATTGCACTAGTTACTAATCATCTTAGATCTCTAATTACAAATGGATTGATGCATAAGGAATTGTTTATATCACTATCAGTTCTATGAGAGAAGATGAACACTAACAATAAGTGACCCATTTCATCACAATCTTCCTAAAATACATAAACACCAGGAATATGAATATGAATTTCGCTATAGGTAGAACAAGGCTTAGAATGTTTCCATAGAACCTTACAATATAGGAGTGAGCAACAGTATTCAAATTTTACAGTTTAATTTTTTTTACTGTAATGATATAAATCAATTGATTTTTCATGCTTTACAGAGACTACAGTAGTAAGCAGGCTTTTATTGGCCTGGGGCAGCTAAGTAGCAAATTTATCCCTGGATCTAATTAGTGTAAATCCATAGAAAACTAATTAAATAATAGTTGGTTATTTTATGTTGATATATAAAAGTAATAGTTCTTTTGTAGTTAATTTTACCTTCTTTAATTGGTGCTCCCGTCATATATATGTGAGTTAAAGCTGCAATTAAGAGTTTTCTGTGTTGTGGGTTATTGTAAGTCGATAACATAGACTTGGTACAAGGTTTATTAAGCACCACTATGTATTGTGATTGTTTTGCATCTACCTGTACAAGTTTATAACCGTAGACCTGAAAAATCATCAATTTCACATTTAGTTCACAATAATGGTACAAATATATCATATTCCTACATTGATTAATGTTTCCAAAAACGAATACTTTCAATCTAAATATTGTTAGTTACGTTACATTATTTAACTTGAATTATTAGTTTAAAGTTCATTTAAAATACTCGCTTTTTTAAAATTAGTATGTATATATTTTTGCGAAAATAACTAGTATAATATAAATATATGATGGTATTATTTTTAGTGTAATATTAGTTACTTACATTTTTCAATACGCTATTAGCATTGGTTATAATATTCTTTATAAGATTACGAGGTGCACCAAAATTGTCTTCTAAATGTTTTCTTATGTCGCAGTGTTTAATAGGTATTTTACTGCCTTCTTGACAAAGTATGTATCTAACGCATTCATTTACAGCTAAATTACTAGGCTGGTTCTCGGTAAAGCTATTTCCTGAACGATTCATTGAAATTGTTAATTTATTCTATAATTTTACTGTTTTTTGGTCAAGTTCAGTTATTATACTTATAATTATTCGTATCTATCCACAAAACGAATATGCACTTTAAAAAGTAGGTACTTAATGAATACACCAACAAATATAAAGAACTAAGAACTCAACTCAAAATCTAAAAAATATGATAATTTAGCACAATATTAATTATGATTATATTAAATGAAAAAGGTTTTTGTATAATGACTACTATATAGTTGTACTAACAGAGAAAAATCAACATAATTTATTGAGTTAATAGAAAACAATTGTGACATTTTAATTTTAATCATATCCATATGTCATAACATTAAAAATGTCGCCAGCTATTGTGACTTCTGCGTACACAATAATGTATCTATGAGGTTTTGTGTTCCGAGTGTAGAAGCTAAGGAGAAGTATCTTTGTGTTGAAAAAATGACCCTCAAAATGTATAAAATTTCGATGGCATAAAGGTGAAATTTGATTACTTAAAATATTCCGCTAACATTCAGTTGAAAAACGGAATAAAAGATGTTACTTTCTTTATAATTTAATTAACAGAGGTATACATTTTAATATCAGGTAATACAGTCTATTCTAATCGATGTAGGAATAATGATAAACAAACCTTTAAGTTACGTATTTCATGCGATATGCTAATAATAATAACTCAGCTATATTGTACAGTAATAAAAGTTCTTATATGATTAATATTATACCTTTTTTATAATACAACATTATTACACTTAACTACTTATAAAAACATCTGTATTTGTAACTTTACTTCCAAAATTCCGATATCAGTTTCGTCGATGTTTAAAATGCCATTTTTACGCAAATCCATAGTGAATATCATAGATTAATCAAGCTCTCGACCAATGATATCACATCAATATGCTGGCAAATGTTTTTTATTTCGCTTTTCTCTTGTTATTGTTGAAAATTGGAATTACTGCTTACAATGGCTAGAGGATTATTCAAGAATGTTAGTAATTACAAGTCTATGAGAAAAAACATCGTCGACGACGTTGACGGTATACCAAGTGAAAGTAATAGACGATAGAAACTATGACGGTCAAGAATAAGTGTTTATAATGTCTATCTACACGTGACCACGTTTTGGCTGTCGATCCAGGGATAATTTGTCTTCGAAATGTAAATCATAGTTATCTAAAAAGCTTTTGGTGAATATTACTTGAATCTGCTTATTTTTATGACCCTTCATGATCATTCAAAATAATAAAATTGTCTATTGAGGTTAAAACAATTCTTAATTAACGACAAATTGTCGATTGCTGGTTAAGTGCTTAACTTTTAACGATACTTCTTTGTGTATTATATAAATATTAATAATTAATGTAATTATAACAAGTTAAGGTTGGAAGTTGTTTGCGCACGGTATAATAATACTTTCGATCATAGCTGTATAAACGTAAATACAGGCACAGAATAAAAATATTATAACGTGCTTTTTACATTTTGCCGGTTTCGACAGCCGGCCGGTTTGTTAATTTGCTTTGCCAGTCCACCCATTAGTCCACTGTCCAGTCTGTGTACAGCTGTCGTGGTGATCGTACGTTCATTGTGCTAGTTACTGTAAAAAATGTAAGTGCTTAAAATACATTTTTCCACATTAGAATTTAATGTAAAAATGTAGTTTATACCGAATATAGTTTTATAAAATGTGCATGGTCTTAATCTTCAAATATTTTAAGGTTCTCGAAATAGAATGTTTGCATACGCTACCGGTTAACGACTACATATTTCCATTTGAGATCCAATTGAATATCAAAAGTAGAAGTTTAATAAATAGCATTTTTTACCCAATCAATTTAATAAAAAAGTAATTTGTACTGTATGAGTGTATATATATTTGCACAATAAAGTATATTGTAACATGACTAACTGAAGTTCATTTAAAATTTTAAATACCCTCGTATTGGAAGTTAATTAAGCATACAGAATACACGTATACTATTACTACTAATTTTCGTCAATTTAAATCATTAAAACTCGCCGATATTAAAACATACAAATAATATCTGTTGAAATTTTTTGTTTCTTTAGTTATAAAATATTCTCGCAAATAATCAGTTAAAGTAATGTTTTATTATCAAAATAAGTAGAAAAATACGGCGCTTAAGATTAATATGTATTTTTTCAATTCCCTAGAAATATGCCGAAAGTCGTTTTTCATTATTTCCCCGTAAAGGCTCTGGGAGAGTCAGCTCGTCTCCTACTTGCGTATGGTGGACAGGAATTCGAAGATAAACGCGTCTCAATGGAAGATTGGCCAGCATACAAACCATGTAAGTAAAAAAAAAAAAACAATAAAATAATATAATAATATATCTATTCCAATAACGTATTCCAATTTTAATTTCATTCATTCCATCGAACGGTTTTGGATCGATCGATGAAAAGATTGAATGCACTGATAAAACCGGCAGAATACTTTTTTTACACACATACATATGACGTCAGTAATCTTATAATGGCTCAATTATTCTCCTTAATATTATTAAGTAAGGTGTTTAAATTCTTAAAATAAAAGAAAATCTTGTTTTCTCATGATACACGCTATCATGATTAAAACTTTCATTTAATTCTTCACCCAAAATGTAAAACTATCGTCTAACTAATATTATAAATGCAAAACAAACGCGGAAGTACGTCATCCGTCTGTTTCTCACTATTTAGATGTAGCTTGGGATTTCATTCCGCGAGTAGAGTTCCTCGGACTAATTAATGAATTTCCTAATGAATATTGCTCATCTATTGTTTTAATTTAAATGAATACCTATATATATATATACAATATTCATAAAATGGCTACATTGGGAAATGTTAGATTTTAAAGGGGTTTTATTTGCTTGTCAGTTTTAATTATACAATACCTACTGACAAAATTTATATTATTATTTATTGAAAATATTTTTTCAGCTATTAGATTAAGATTCGAGGCTTTCAAAGCTAGCCGATTAAAATATATAAATTGTCACTATTTGATTATAAAATATTCTTTATTTATATATAGCCCTTTATGTCCGATTACTTATGTGCAACTTTTAATTAACAATAATTATGTAATAATATCATAATAATGTTTGGCTAAATTTAAATTGGCGGCAACAGCTCGTCCCTCATCAATATGAAACTAACGATATAATACCGAACGATATTAATATAATCCAGATATGTAATAGTGCGAATAACCGATTAATGATTCGATAAGATTTCGTAGTTAGTTTTTTTGATAAATGCCGTCACTTAAGGCGATATCTTTTTTGGATCATGGATAGTCGCCTCGTGTAATGTCACTACACATATTGTATGTAAGAAATGTTTATATCACATTCACGCCATAGACAATGCGGATGCAGATATAATTTCTGTTCGCGCATGTTTAAGGTTTTCACGCATGTTGCCAGTTTAATAAAACCTGCGAGCCAACTAGCTTATACTGACTACGCGGAAAAGCTGCGTTATGATTTGACATCTCGATTCTTCTCTCTCGACAGTCGGGTTTTTACTTTAGGCTATTAAACATAATTATTATCACAAATTAGTAAATACAATATCCAATGCATTTTTTATTAATTTGATACAAAATATGTATCATATAAGTAATGCTGGGCTAAGGCATCTAAGAAGATGGTTTTGTTCTCAAGTGACAGTTTTTCATCTGACAAATGCAGGTTACCTTGAGATGTTTTCCTTCACCTCCAAGCACGAGATAGATTATAAACACACATTTTGCTTGTCTGGTTTTGAAGACACGATCATCGGTTGAGATTCAAGTGTTCTAACCACTGAGACATCTTGGATATGTTTAGTACATGTTAACATAACATTTAGCCATCATTAACATGTTAATTGTTATGAATTACGAAAAAAGAAACAATGGATGGAAATCTTTGAAGTTGAACGAAAAATAAATAATTAAAGGCCAAGCAGTAAATCTTTATTAATAAACGACATGTTTTCTTTTGTATTGACTAACTGAAAAAACTACTAAACCAATGTATTTACTAATATAAATCTTACACTAGAAGATGCAGTGCGTTTTGAAAAAGGCTTAAGTACCAATAATAAAACATGGCAGAAGATCTTGCTTGTAAAAACATATTTTCAATGAAGTTATCACAAGTATTTAATTGTAAAATGTAATCATTTTTATGTATCGATCAACTGTCGTTATACTTCTCATATAACTTGCGGAATTTCAATGGCGATGACGTCACTATAAATACTATGGCCTCGTAAGTTTGTTGAAAATATTTTATAAAACAAACATTCTAGATTAATATACTTTTATCATTAAAGATTATATAATCATTAATTTTTTTATACTTAGTCCTGTACGCTTTCGAAGACCATTAATTCGAATTATTTCATAAGTACTATACACATGTCAGTTAAGGCTTTCTGGAACATTACCGTCAACACGCATTAGCTAGTATTAAGTTAAAAAAAAAAACAAACAGTATGTTCTTTATTACACCCATGTGTCACATTATTACATATATGAAATGGAAATTTACCGCACCATCAGTTACTGTTTTTCACCAACTTAAACATGACAATTTATTGAATACATATTAAAAAGAATATCATTATTATTATTTTCGTACATGAACATCAAACGAATAATAAGTACACGTTGTTTTTATCTACCTATACACATAATTTAATCAAGTAATTTCTAGTCCTTATTTGATATGAGATTTAAATTTATTGACAAGCCAATTTAAATTTTATCTGTGGAATCTTATTAAAGAACTATTTTGCTGTTATCTTAAAAATACAAACCTACTGAAAGCTGAAGCTCAGTGTGTTATAATTAATATTGATAAGGTAGTACGCAGATGGTTGGTTCATTGACCTGTCAATGTGAAGTTTGTCGTGTGTCTTAATACTTCACTTGAGAAACATTTTTACATAATGTTTTTCTTATCAATAGTATGATTCAACGAAGGAAAAATATTTTTTCATATATTTATGAACATAATTGATAACATCAAGTGCTTAAATATATATACAAATATGAATTAAAAATATTTATTGTATACATCTTGACCGCGAAATTCAATACGAAAGTTAATGATGAATTCTCATCGGTATATTATTACATTCTTCGGATAGGTATATTATATATACTAAGTGATTTACTATATATACGTACTGTTAGTAATACATAAATTATCCTTCTACAAGTTCTATAGATGATAAATTCTTACATATAATTCACGAGTTCTACAAGATTTTGTGATTTACTTGCTAATAACTTAATCCATAATATATAAGTATATATTATATTTTATATGAGTTATTATTCCTTAAATATAAAATATGTTCATATCTGAACTACACCGTATAGATATAGGTCAATCGAGTGCTTCAGCAGTTAAATTATCGCTAACAAATAACAGAATTTTATTATTTTCAATCGATTGTAACCAAACAGACACTTTATACTTACTAACAGTATTTAAAACGGGATATTTATAATATTTTTTATTTTGACGTACTGACGTTTGCGGGTAGATGTTGACGGGATTAGAAGTGTCCATATCGGACTACCTCCTTTCTCGTACGTTTGTAACCAATGTTTACCCGCAAACGTCAGTCTCGTGAACAAGGTATTCGTAGATACTGTCGAAATATCGAGCTCCACCAAATAAAAATAAAAAACATGGTAAATATCCCGTTTTAAATACTGTTAGTAATAAAAATAACCATGTTAATTAAAAATCACTTTATACTTTTTACATATTATACTTTATACGTTACTTAAATATTCATATGTATGATTAAGTAAAAATTTCATTAAAATATTCTGAAACATGTGGTGAAATAACTGTTATATTATAAATTTATCTTTAACGATAGTCCAATATAATAGCGAATATTTATCTTTCGAGGAATAACTTTATTTTCCTTATTAATTGATTACACTCGTGAAATGAATTTTACGATAACACAACTACATACTTGTAACTATTCGAAGCAATTTAAAAGCAAGGTTTTATTGCTAAGTGCGATATTTATATGTCCACACGATTGACAAGTGTTTAAATAAATATATATATATATATATATTTCTTGTTATTCCATTTCTTGATTAATATATATTTATTTACAATATAACACGATTCCGCTGAAACTAATTATGTACTTTAATTTTACTTACAATGTTCCGATAACAGTTTTACTGACGTTCAAAACTCCATTTCCTCAAATCCATAACGAAAATAGCATATTATTCAAACCACCCTTGACATCTCGTCAATTCGATGGCAAATTTTGTTTTATTGGCTTTTGTCCTCTTGCGGTTGGAATAGATTATATGTAGAATATGATGAGTGGGTGGCCCCCTTTTCAGACGCGCTTGCCATACATAACAAGCCATAACATCAAGTATATCATGATTTCATCGATCAACTGCCTAGCTGTTCGTGATTTTACAACAAACATACAAAAACAAAAGTATTATAATATAAATAAGATGACAAACAAAAATATTTTAACATATTGTAATTTTTAGCCACTCCATTCGGTCAAATGCCGGTGCTGGAGATCGATGGCAAGCAATACGCTCAGAGTATGGCCATCGCGCGCTACCTCGGACGCAAGTACGGTCTCTCAGGCCAGGACATCGAAGTGGACTTCGAGATCGACCAGAACATCGAGTTTGTGAACGACATACGTGCGAGTAAGACAATATATCATTATTAAATATACGGTAAACCTGTAAATGTTTCATCGCCGCGCTTAGGCTCTTCTTATTTTGAAGAGATGGTTTGAAGTTTATTCCATCACGCTTCGCGAATGGGAAGTTGGTACACATGTTGTAGATTTTCCTTCTACAATTAGAGGTTTCACCACGATACTTTCACCTAGCACGAGAGAATCTATAAGCACAAATTAAACACATGAAAATTCAGAGGTGCGCGCTTCGGTTTGAACACGCAATCTTAGTTGAAGCTTCAGTTGTTTGAAATTACTTAACAAGATTCGATCTTTCTTTATTCGTATTCGCGTAGCAATTAAACATGTATTTGTACTTTTGTATATTTATCACTTGAGTGTAAGGTCGTATGAAGGCGTTACAAAACAAACTTGTTACTGTTATCAGAAGCGGCATCCGTACACTATGAGCCAGATGAGGCGATCAAAGAAAAGAAACACGAGGACTTCGTGAAGAATCAATATCCGTTTTTGATTGGAAAACTCGACGAGATTATCAAGAAGAACAAGGGCCACATTGCTGCTGGAAAGGTGGGTCTTTATTGTATATAGAAAAAATACAGGCTCAAAATTAAAGCGCAGGACATTAAAGATAACTTGAATGTTAAGCCTTATAGCAGTAAGCGATCTATTTCCAACTTTATAATCAAACTTTGTGGCAAAAAAATATTCAACAATTTAACGAGGTAGTGTAAATTCATAAAAAAATAATATTATGATATTTAAATAAATAGTACTACATTAACAAGCTGGCCTTTCTCTGGTTTGGCCATTGTACCATTATATCAGACCAGAATACACACAGATTAAATTCAATTATTAAACATATATTTTATTAATTTAAAAAAATGTATACGCGACTAATACAATGTTTGTTCCGCAGCTCACGTGGGCCGATTTCGTCTTCGCCGGTATGTTTGACTATCTGAAGGTAATGCTTCGCATGCCCGATCTGGAACAAAAGTATCCAAGCTTCAAGCAAGTGATTGACGCGGTATACGCCGACGCCAAAGTGAAGGCTTACAGTGAAAATGTACCCAAGGCAGATGTCAACTTCTAAAATAAAATGCCTATTAAGTAATAGTTAGCACTGAAGTGATAACTATTTCTGTCATGTCGAATTATTTTTAATCACTTGTCGGATCATAGTGGTCGGAGAAATTGACTGCCATTTGGATCACTTCTGATCACCATGATCCTACAACGATTTTGATAAATGAACCAATGTAAAGTAATGCAATATTCTTATTATTAATATTGTATACAATTGCAGATCCTATTTTCATATATTAAATAAAAATATAAGATGTATCTCAACTTCTTAACATAATGTTATATTTTCTCTGTGTTATATATTTTTTAATAAAATTGAAAAATCCAAAACGCATATTTTTATTTATTCATATACTTTTATATGTATGTTTAGCTAAGACATATACTTTGATGAAAATAATGCCAAAATCTGTCTAATAGATTTTTTAGTTATGTAGTTCTCTCAGTGTAGACCAATGTCTCCTCATCTTTACAGTGAATCCTATAACATTTTTTTAAGGCTCCATCGGAGTAATTTTATTGACTTTGAATGGGCGCAGAATGCACTGCACCATCAGAAACAGTCTTGAGAAGGGATTGCATTTCTCAGGGATTGGCCGTAAATAAATAAAAAGTTTATCTTTCAGACAGTATCAAGTCCATATAAACAGATAAAAATTAAACTGAATATAACTTTTTTTTTCACGCCGATATTTGAGTAATTTTACATTTAGTTAGTTATGTAACAGATACAGTTATTTTCAAATTTTAAGGCATAGACATGAAAAACCAAAGCTTGATTACGATTTTTTACTCAATCAAATCAAATCAAAACAATTTTATTCAAGTAAACTTCACAATGAAGCGTTTTTGCATCGTCGATATTTAAATACTTCCACCGTTTCGGAAAGTAGCTTCCAGCGAGAAGAAACGGCAAGAAGCTCGCATAGTTGCTCTTTTCAAATAAACATATTTACAATGCAATTTTTTACAATAGTTAGTGTCCTGTGATGGAATCCGAGCCTAAATCCAGGCGATTTTTTAAATTTAGTCTTGATAAAGTTTTTAAATTTAGTATAATTATGATAAATTGATTATATTTCCCGGTATCTTATTATATATGCGTATACCATTGCCCGAAAACGTTCTCTGTACCGTATGCAAACGGAAAGTAGGGGTTACAAATGTATTCTTATTTCTTGTATTAATAGTACATATGTATATGAGCTTTTATGGAATATTTTTGTATATTCTTCTATATAAACTATATATATATTATCATAAATATATTGAGAAGTGGTCGTTAATACACCTATTTCTTTAAATTTTTCGCGTAATTATGTCCTAGGGCTAATATTGTAAATAGTTCGGATAGTTCTTTTCTGCAGAATAAATACTATTTTAATATCTGCTGCATTACCCATAACAACATTCCATATGACATAAGACTATGAAAATTGCTAAAATAAACTAGTCTAGCAGTACTTATGTCCGTGAGTATCATTCTAACCGGTATGTGGTTCCGATGGTCTCGTACAAAGAATCACTTAGCTCCATTATCAGAAACATTGCATGACCTTGAACTTGGAACGTATTCACGAGATTCCTTGTACAATTGCATCTGTTTTTTGTTGAGTTTATTTGCCATTATTGCTGTAATTATGAAACTATTAGCATTTTGAGCGGTAAACCGCAGACTCACCAGGAGATCTCCGAAAATATATGTCCTTTTGACTTCAAAGTTTGCATAGTTACTCTTTTCGCGTCGTTCACAAATTTAAACTTAAAAGGGAAAAGTGCTTGGGGTAACTTTGTACTAGTTCTACTCGTACAAAGTCAGGACCGGCACTAGTACTTTTTCTTAAATAAAAATACAAGTATATTATTATAAATAAAATATACTGGGTATAAGATAAATTAAAAAAAAATAGGAATCCGAAATACGTAATGTGATGAAAAACGATCGCCTCCTGGCTGTTTCTACTCATATACAATTATGTATATAATTAATTTGACGTAAAAAAAAAGTCCCGCTGAGTTTCTTTCGCCGGTTCTTCTCAGGTCAGGGTGTTTTCTTTTTCCGAACCGGTGGTAGTGTTTAATTTGACCATCAATAAGAAAGTGAATAAAGAAGAGTGAAGATAGAAACTTCTATATTGAATAAAGGAATTTGAGTTTGAGTTTGATGCGTTAGTCGTCGCACATCGTGCCAAAATCTTATAAATTTATATTGTATATAAATAATATCTACCTCATGATTCATAGAAACTAGCTAATAGACTTATTAGCTAGTTTCTATGAATCATGGCATATGCAATTATACATGGCGTGCCTGGTTTCGAATCCTACGCCTAATTGACCCACAATTAGTTCTAATAAGTCTTAGTACATTTTTTTACTAATAGAACCCAAAAACATAAATTATCTTAGAAACTTTTGAAATGTAATTTTTACAAAGCTTGATACAAAATTATTCGATACAATTGATTAGGTACTTAAATTTATAAGAACATTGAATTATAAAATAAATTTTTAGTCTTGATTCGTACTGAGTATTAATCGTACTGAGCTTAGACTTAACAACAAAACCTTTAGATCTTTGGATCATTCGCCGTAAGGTTCGGCCATTACTTATAATACTGATCTGTTATTGTTGGGAATATAACAATTACTAGAAAGTAATAAATTTGTCTATGTCGAGGACTCGGTAGAAATTTTAATAAGACAGGAAATCAATCGTGATAAAAATACAGTTATCAATGTATAACGATATTTTTGACAATTGTTTAAAAGGTTCGCCCTCATTAAATTAAAATTTGTCATTATATGTACAGATAACACTTCGATTTTATTATGATAATGTTATTAAATGTTATTTATCAATTAGTTACAGCTCAGCGTTTCTATAGCATCCTTCCTTTTTTATTAATTCGTATAGAAACTGTGTTGATAAATTGGATCGCCTGCCAAAAATTAGAAGGTATTTTTTTAATTACAAATTTTGTTGCTTATGTTGTTAAAAATCTAGTAATAACGTTAAAACATGTGATGTCCTTGTGGCCTTCACTGGACTTTAAAGTTGGTAATTTTTTTGCCAAGACTATTGGAATTGCTATTGAACGAGGAAATGCTGCTAGTATTCTTGCCATCATTACAATCGCCTTAAATTTGTGGTGTCTATTTTTAGTTTTTTGTGTATATTAAGCTCGTTTTTTTGTGCCTTTATCAATTATTAGTAGGTACTTAAAAAAATTAAATCGAAACCTAATATTTGACCTAGAAAATCATGTTTTCATTTCAGTTCCGTATGTGGTACATTGAGCTTTAATTCTATTTTTTTGACATTGAACGGTATGGTTAACCATTTGAATGATTTTGAAGTGGTTCTTCCTTTTGCATAAATATATCACAACAGAGTCTAAACAAACTTAATACTTAATATATTTTTATGTATGTTATGCGGAGGAATGAGGACCATAAAGGTCGAGCGTGGAAGAGGGTGGATATAGAGGAAAGGAACGACCAAAGAAACGATAGATGGATTGTGTGAAAGACGATATAGCTGGAAAGATCGTTACTTTTGAGATGACGTCAGACAGAGAAGTATGAAAGAAGAAGACATTCTACGCTGACCCCAAATAAAATTAGGATAAGGGCAGGAGGATGATGATGATGATATTTTTATACATAATATATCTATAGGTATTTTTTTCCAATAGCATTTTTATTTTTATTTAGGCAAAGATTGATTCGATATTCTTCACATGATGTAAATGTATTTACATCATAATAAAAATTTATTTACAACATTTTCGTTTTTGGCCATAAATAGGTAAATTCTCGAATCATAGAAGGGATGCGAGTATATATTTTTCTTTCTTGAAACGGGGAGAAATAAATAATCGATTTTTCGATGGAACGGAGATCAAAAATCAATCCTGATTTAACCTTCACAATTAAATAGATGATGATATCAGTATTTCGCACAGATTTAGAATTGATTAAAGTGGTTGTCCTCAAATTATGATGTAAATAAAAAGATACTTGGCCTCAAATTGTTATGTAATTATTTATATTATATTTCACGTGTTCAGTAATAATTCAGACGATCAAATCCATCACATTGTGACATTTGATGCTTATTATTGGTATATTTTATGATAAAGTTGGTAATGAGTTGCCGTTTGGAAAATCGATTATAATACTCGTATCTGATACGCCTTTAAATTTACTATTCACATAACAAAAAAATAATAATATTTTCATTAAAAGTATTTTTGTTTAGCAAAAGAACTGTTTGAATTTATTTTGACTTACGAATGAGTTTCCACTAACTTAAATTTAGTAGTTGTATATACGAAGTATATAAAATATTGTCCTTAATGTCAATATAAATATATATATATATATGTTTCAGCAAAATGCCAAAAACAGTGCTATACTATTTCCCTGCCAAGGCTCTTGGTGAGGCCATCCGCTTACTCCTTGCGTATAGTGGGCAAGACTTCGAAGATCACCGAATAAAGTTTGAGGATTGGGGATCCTTTAAGTCTTGTGAGTGTTTCTACTGGGTTATATTTATATTGATTGATCGTTTAAGATTTGTATGTTGGCCACGCACACATGTACATATAAAGTCAGTCTACGTGAATTGTTTTTTTATAGCAGGGATAGATTCTTTAACGAGTATATTACTCAATTCTAATTGTTAATTGTGCGGCAAACGTACGGATACCGGAACGTAAGTTAAGGTATATATTGAGTGTATGAATATAAATAGCTTACTTTTCAGTCCTTGCAGGTTGAGAACCACATAAGGAACTGTTGTCGTGCCATTATTGTTTGGATAATTAAAACAACATTAAATGCTGAAGCACCTAAGCAGATATGAAATTATTTATCTCGTTAAAAAATATTGTATAAACTGGAATTCGAGATTTATTAACCTAACTCTAAACTAACCGGCAAGTTGAAACAAGTTGTACCCTACGAATCGTTTCTGTATTATCGCCGTGTTTAGATGTGAAAACTTACTGGTTACATTGTATGTATGTGCAAAAATTAATTCATAAAACCAGATGTGGATAAAGCTATGAATATATTGCAATGTGATCTCTGGTTTACTATTCAATGCGGGATTTGTGGTTTATACGAGGCCTAATGAAGTGTCATGACGGCGCCAGTCGGTATGGCTGCCGAGTCGTATAGCAACACACTAAAAAATAGTCGTTATTTATGTTCCTATGTCATTGCCCCGTAAATAAATGTAATATCTTTAATACCCCTTAGTTACCAAATTAATTTTAAAATTAAATGTGTTAACACCTTGTGGAATAAGCACGCATGATAAAGTACGTCTTATCTAATACCTAAATTGTTATTGCTCGAAATTTCGGAGTGTTTTTTATCTTATCACGTTTTTTTCCTACGGCGTTACTACATAGTAAATAGGCTGATTTTTTTTAATAAAATTTAATGGTTTAGCGTTATTTTATACAATATTATCTAATAGGCGGTGAGCGTAACAGTTTACATAAAATATTTTTGTAAACAACTGTTTATTCCGTATTTTAATGACTATCAGAAACCTTCATGAGTGAAGAAAACGTTGATATTATAAAGTCTTCTGGACTAAATTTCGGCTAACGCAATGAATCTGCCAACCAGTCAACATCGCAGAATATATGTTAGTGACTAACAGAGCATAGATGCATTTTAATCTCATCATCAGATAGGACAACGATCCAAAAGGAGATAGACCAGGCGGAGATTCGTGACTTTATCCGAGCCATGAGCCGTGATGCCAAAATATTATCTCTATAAATTGCAAGTCATAGTGAACAAGCATTTAGCCAATCGAATTATGATTCAACATAATATCGTTCTTGTAAACGTTGCAAGATAAGAGTCCAACGTATATACTTATATCATCATTATTCTTAACATAAAAATTATGATGCTTAATGGAAATAAAAAAAATATACATCCGTGGAGACTTAATTTACAAATGTAAAAAAGACTTAAATAATGCTTAAAATAGATGGTATTATTATTGGTGTACTTTATAGTACATCACAAGGTTTAATGAACATTTCTTAAGATGAAATAAAATCATCAGAGAGATAGTCTGAGTATTTTTTAATTCACCTGTTATATTAGATCCTTATTAGATATACTAGTAGTCGCCCATTGGTGAAATCCGGCCGTAATTTATTGCTTACAAAACATTAGATGCGTTAATTCGAAAGATACATACAAAAAAATTAGGCTCAACTAGACGACGCCTTGTCACTAATACTAATAATAACAATATTTAAATAAAAAAAAAACATTGATTTTCATCTTTGACGTGACGTGTATGAACGTAAACTATGAATGTTTCATGTTAAATATTATGTCGAACATGTGTGTAATGTTTATTATTTTAATGTATTTCTAATGCATAAAAAAATATTAGCTTACTCCTTCTTCCCATAAACTTTAATAATGCCAAATGTCTTACACCTCCGTCCGCATCTTTTTGGTAAAAAGGGGTACAAAGCGCACCTATTTTTATGTAGATAAACTGCAGATTTCAAAGTCCCGACTTAAGATCTCAGGTCAGGCCAAAAGTTAAGAAGTTCAATATTTGGAAAACTGTTAATCCACATCCCTGACTCTTTCCAATTGTGCAAAAAGGAATTCAGAGTGCACCAGGAACGGCGAATGCGCTTGGGAACTAGAATATCATCGTACAATACATTAAATGTGTTGCAAATAGAGCACGTAATAGAATAATTGACTAAGTAATGATCGCCAACAATAGTGTACGAAGGCCAAATGGATATGCTTTGTTGCATTACAACCTACGATCAGAGATTTTATTTACAAATTCGTAAAAGTTCTCGTATAGTCTGTATATCAAATTTCATAGCAGATTCTGTCTGCCGATATTAATGCGAATATTATATGACTAAGATATATGAACATTGGCAAATCAGACCAAACTAAAAACGAGAAGACGTTACTTTTTGTAAAACTGAAAAAAAAGCGTGAACCGATGATATATAATAAAATTTTATAAGATTTTACTAGTCCTATAGTCAGAAGTTTCACCCGCTTTAAATGTAGTCTATTAACGTTTAAAGCGTGAATTTTATGTTAGGTTAGGTTCCTTATAGGGTGTAGACACCCGCTACAAACTTTTTTTTTTTACGAAACTTCACTCCTAAGAGCGGGGTCTGAAGTTTGTGTTTTCTAAATTTCGCGCCGGTAAAGCCGTAGGGTTAACTAGTAATATATATGTATATGTGGAGATGATAATTAATTTAAACTTTTCTTCTTTAACGGTTTTATTTCTCTTTGCAATAATTTATGTTACTCTTATTAAACTATTCGATCGTTCACACGTATTTTGGTCTCATCATTGGTCTTTGCTTTTTCACATACACTTTTCCCTTTCTCCATGTATGTATACTCTCTATCCCTCTCACTCTATCTGTAAGTTACTAATTTGAACGACATAATAATATATATTCAACAAGCGTAAAAGTTATAAGCAATATGTCATACCAATTGGGCAAAAATTAAAAATGTTTTTTTTGTTTTGTTTTTTTTTTCAGTGATGCCATTTGGCCAAATGCCCGTACTTGAAATTGATGGAAAAAAATATGCGCAGAGTACAGCCATTGCTCGCTACCTCGGTCAAAAGAACGGGCTCGCTGGAGACAACTTAGAAGAAAGTTTTGAAATCGACCAGAATGTCGAGTTTCTGATTGACATACGTGATGGTAATATTAAATTTATAAATTCGTGATAGTGGCCATCCGGCATCTTGCGGTATCTAAATGTCTGGCTGATATACGTTATTTTTAAACCTATTCAGATTGATAACTTAAATATTAAAATATTTAAGTTGCATAAATGCAAAAAAAAAAAACTTTTGCTTGGTACCACACGGGTTTGTATAATCAAATATTCTAGCGCCAAATAGCTATACTTGGTATTGTTGTGTGGTATCCTCTTACCGTACGGTGGTCCATTTGCCAGTCCACCTACCTATTTAGGCACATAAAAAAAGTTATGAGGCATTGGAGGTCTGTGCCGCTATTTATTAGTATCTATATACTATCTGTTGCTGGTTTCACCAGCGATAAATATTTATTACCCATAAAAGTTTACGGGAGCAAGAAAGACAAGGGTTTAAAGTATAAACAATATATTCTATATTTTAATTTTAAAATATTTGATTATAATTAATAATGACACGACCGAAAAGAAGTTTATGTTCTAATCGAATGATCATTTTGGAGAAATCGTTGCCCAAGACAAACGATCCCAAAGCCTGGAATGACACGATCACTTACATTCCGCTGATTAAGCATTTACTTCAATTGTTTTCATGATTTGAGCTAACATAACTACACTTTTTCATACAATAAGCGACTATCACAAAAAGTTCTTTACAAATAGTGAAAAAATTTAATAATTTTAAAATTCAATTGAGTATTTATGCTTATGTAATTTCATAATCGTTAAACATATAATGTTTTTTCGGTTTAAGTTTAATGAGTTTTGTCTTTCTTTTTTCATTATCAGAGGCAGCGGAAGTCCACTATGAAAAAGATGCAAAATTAAAGGCCACTAAGTATGAGGATAATCTCAAGAACAAATACCCGGCTATGCTCAAAAAACTCGATGAGATCATAAAGCAGAACAAGGGTCACATTGCGGCAGGAAAGGTCAATATAATTATGTTGTTAAAAATTAAGTTTAAAAACTAAAAGTGACCCACTGTTTCCCAAAATCCTCCTCTGTTTTTAGGAGGGGATTTAGAGCTCAACTCACGCTCACGCTGCTATAATGCTTACACACAGCAGATTCTCATCCGAAAATTCTTATTAAAGTTTCCTTATGATAATTACCGAGTACGAGATAAATTATACAAACAAATTAAGCACTATGGATAGCTTGCTCGGGTTTGATTTAAATCATCGGTTAATATTTAGGTATAGCCACTAAATCATTTCGGCACCCAAATTTTATGCATTATGTTTTTTTATTGAACTTTGTAAGCGATTTGTAGTTTTCAAATCTATTAATGGTTTCTTTCGTGGGCAAAACGACCTCATATGCAAAAAATCTTGCAATTGAATGCTTTATAATAATAAAATTTTTCTTATTTCAGCTAACGTGGGGTGATTTCGTTTTCGCCGGTAGTTTCGACTACATGAAGGTTATGCTTCGTATGCCTGATTTAGAAAAAAAATACCCAAGTTTTAAACAAGTCATTGATGCAGTGTACGCTGATGAGAAAGTGAGGACCTACAGCGAGAAGTGCCCAAAAACTGAATTTTAAAATGTATTATACCACAGTGTTCAAATATGGAATATTTGGTGGTTAGGTTTGATCAGAGTTAAGTTCAGTTATTGACTGTATAGATGTAAAAAAAATAGTTTAGATAAATAATTGTTTTCAAATTAATTTTATATCAATGTACTCGAAGTGCATAATTGCCATTAACTATATTATCACCAGCACTAAATATTTGTAGCTCTCAAAGAACAGAACTCAATCAAAAATGTCGGATAGAAATACGTGGACACACAGTTGCAAGATTCGATAAAACATAAGTATAGTTCAGCAAAAAATTGTTAAAAAAGTTGCTTAATACCAGATTAAAAATCAATTTACCTAATTTAATTTTTTAATAGAGATATATTTTTAATCTGTTACGAAATTAAAACTTGTGCCTTAGATTATCCTGTATTATTTAAAAAGTTAAACACTGCCGTCTTTTACATCCTTATTCATTCAACATTTCCCAAGAATAGGATCAATGTTCTTTAGACAGTTCAAGACACAACATCCTACAAGTGCCATTGTATCTGACAACGTATGCTTGTTTGCACTAATTCCACGTATGATAAGAACTGGGGGACAATTCTACTAACTTATAACGGTTACGACTCGTTCCCGATTTTGTTCCGATCCGTTCGAATACCGAATACGTTTGGATTCGATTGAAATAAATTGACAATATGTTAGTGGAATTGATCCTCAGCCTTCTTAGAAATTTTCCTTACCGCGGTTGGACTTTACAAGTACAGTATTTACAAGTACAATGAAGAAGTTTTTGGACAGTGCTGATGATTATTTTACGTCTATGTCACATTAAATTATTTGTTGAAAGGTTACAATATCTATTCAACGGACCTTTACGTTATGGTAACTATTTTAAATACGTGAGCTAACAAAAATAATATTAAAAATATTTGTCGAACTGAGACAACAAAATTTTTTGCTCGATCGTTAAGTTTTCTCTGACGCATCGCATCATGAGTCGCAAAAAACAGAACAAAACTGAAAATGTCAATAGCATCGGAATTGTTAAAAAATGGGTGTTTTTTTCTAGTAATACGACACTTCCTGAATACCCGCATCAAATTGTGACGCATCCATATTTACAATGACAAGCAGTTTTTAAATGTACCACGCCACTAATTAAAGATTAACTCAAGGTCGTTTATATCTGCCACTAAAACGACATGCCTTTATCCTATTAATAATTTTATTGCATTGTACGATTTAAAACAAAAAGTAATTTTTGGTTTGAGAATTGAATATTAAACTTTGTTTGTAAACGATTTGAACCGCATTGAAATCGCGAGGTGAAAATTTTCATAAAAGTTTTCCTCTATAAAACAAGGGAGAAGAGAGAAACGCTTTAGTTCAAAAGTGGGACATTCACAGGCTGTTTTTTTATGGTATATTATGTTGGCGGACGAAGGAATGGTCCACCTTATGGTAAGTGGTCACCATTGCCCATAGACATAAGAAATATTCATCAGTCCTTACATCGCTAATTCGCCACCAATCTTGGGAACTAAGATGTTATGTCCCGTGTGCCTGTAATTACACTGGCTCACTCACCCTACAAACCGGAACACAACAAGACCAATTATTGCTGCGTGGTAGCAGAATATCTGATGAGTATGTGGTACCTACCCAGACGGGTTTGTACAAAATCCTATCACCGAGTTGTTGCTGTTGCTGTTGTCGCAATAATTTATTCGTAAAATGTTTTCATTTGCATCAAAAGATATCATAGCATCAGATTAAATTACAAAATGAAGCAAAATTATGATGAGTTTTTTGTCGAAAATTCAATTCTAAAATAAATACCGTCTATCGATATATTATTTCATATTAAATATCTGTTTCAAGTAACATAATATTTGTAACATTGAAAGTGGGTACATTTGGTAAAAAATCAATTTGATATGTCAAACACAATGTTCCTATATTTCCTACTAGGTTTTTTTCCATAGTTTCGATTTGATTGCATTTATTCTGTACCACAGATGACATTAATGTTAAATATAAAAAAAAAAAAAAACATGATGATAATTTGACTAGTGAAATACGTAACAGACAAACGCCCTTTCGAATTTGTTATATCTATATTAAAATTATAAATGCGAAAATAACTCTGTCTGTCTGATTTAGATGTGGTAAGGAGATAGTTTGTCCCGGGGAAGAAGGGGGTAAAATGAGGGTAGCAGTTTGTGTCTTTACTACAGGTTTAGGTAAGTTATCATCATTGAACGTCAAATAGGTATATCATATCAAACATACTCGTATAAATTTAATTTATTTTGTTGGCATTTAAATTAAAAATGTATCCAAGCGTGTGATTATATTCAAGGACGTCTGAACGAGTGCCATTGTTTGCTATGTTTATTGTTACATAGCATAGCTAGGTCTTACCTAGTAATTATATTTGTTATACGAGGATTCAAATCAACTAAATTATTTACATTGAAGTTGATATTTTTATTAAAATAAGTGAATATTTGATTCGCATGTGGCATATTTTAATACGATATATGAATTGGTTCTTTCCCGGGTTTGAACTTGAAATTTTACTTAGAGCGTGATGCTCTAAGGAAAATGTTCCAACCACTGGGCTGACTCGGTACTTATCCGAATACGGATCATATGTGTTCAAATGAGCAAATGTTTGATTTTCTTAACATTTAATTTAATGATTTAAACTCAGTTTAAATATTGCAATGAAAAAATTGTTTAATGTAAAACGGAGTATTTTTTGCGTATATGAAAGGTGTATTAAACATTCACAGAATACACAATTTATTTATAACTTTACAAGAAATTGCTGTAGAAATGTTTTTGATTCGAGCTTAAAGGAAACAACTCAGATACAGAACATCGCTTCTTAATCTCGTATGTCAGTTCTACTTTGAATATTCTAATCTCGCGTGTCTGTTCCCTTTTGAAAAATATATTTCAGCAGATCGCAAAACAGCAATACTTAGTATCGGAGAGTTTCCGTGTGAAGGGTGAATCAGCTAGTGGAACTACAGGCACAAGGATCGTAACATATTCATTCATCTATACAGATAATAAATATTGACGTAGTGTCTGTTTGTAATATTAAAATAACCGATTTATTCAAAATAAAAAAACATAAATCAATTTTTATTATTTAAAAAATAACGCACGACATATTATTTAATACCTGTGCGGATTTATTCGCATTTATATCAGTTTGTAACAGTCTAATTATTACGGAAATAAAATAAAATGTTATTGCTGGATAATCGGTTCAACAGATACATATATTATATATTATAAACAAACAAATCTTTATTCATAATATTATTATGTACGACTCGGTCCGCACGTTAAAATACTTTTTTTTATTATAATAAAACATGCCTCCTTATAATTAGTCATAGTAAAAGCTCATGTAAATGCTATGTTAATTTTGATATTAATTTTATACACTAAAATAAGGAAGACTCTTGAAATCGGTAGAAGCAACTGTACCAAATCGAGTACCAGGTATGAAAATTAGCATAGACTAATCGCAGTTACGTCCTGGGGGGCAGTTCCACTAACTTATAACGGTTATGACACTTTCC